>NC_053158.1:99177174-99329224 GCF_016835505.1 Polypterus senegalus
AGAATAGAGAGGGCATCCCCCTGTGAAAGGTAACACGAGATGGTCAAGAGGAAATGATACCAATAAGTTGAAGAGGCAACGCCATAAAGTGAGGCCATGCAATAAAGCAAAAATTAACAAAGTGCCACCATTTTTAGAGCGGAAGCCATTTTCGGAATGCAAAAATGACTGTGGACTGCTGATGTGAATAATTTTTTAAACAGACCATCAAACCGCTTGCCATTTACCTTCCCATCTCTTTTAAAATCTATCAATAAAACAACTGTGTAAAGAGTTATTGATAAGAATCTGGAATGACGCAGACTGTTTTGTAATAAGCTGACATTCTTGTCTTTTACAGATGTTTGAATTCTATAGAATTTTATATGCCCACGGTCCTCATGCATAACGCCGTGCATAGAATTCAGATTAAAACATGTTGTACGGACAAAAACAGAAATGTGTGTACGCACCAAAAAATCCAGATGCGTAGATCTGTGCATTCACTAACTTCCACGTTCTTCCATTATATAAATCCCGGTCAGTGTGAAAAGTAAAGCAAGTGCACGCACCTGCTGCCACTACCCAACTCCTCCCAGAATTATACCTTATGCAAATCAATATAAATAGCCCTTAAGCTCAGTGTTCTGTGAAATGGCAATGGCAAAAGCACGGGGGAAAATAGAAGAATTTCAGCGAATACCAAGTTGAGGCAAGGAAAAACATACTATTTGTTGGTTTAAACAGTGGTATAAACAACAAAAGGAAGTTGATCGAGTGACATAGAGTGTCAGAGAAACTTGAAAGCTCAAGTTCACAGTCGCACAGTGCCCGAAATAAAAAAGAAGTTGTCAGATATCAAAGTCGCAGTGAAAAGGCGAGTCATAGCCCACAGTCTGAGTAACATATGAAAGCTTATTAGAGTACAGAGAAAAGAAACATTGAAATATCTTCGTAGTACATGTTTAATTATTCTATCCATCTATCCATTCAGTATTGCGCCAGCCCCAGCAAGAATACAGCGCGAGGCAGGAACAATCCCTGAACGGGGTGCCAGCTCCTTGCTAGCGCTGTGAGACTGTGTCCTCACATGTTTAATTATTAACAATAAAGATCATTTATATGATGTTAACATTTTATCTGTATAATGTAATAAACATATTTTGCTACATTTTATCTTAAAAATGATATCATCGTCACATGTAAATATGCGCTTTATAAAGTGGCTCAGGTTGTGCAGCTGAATTCTGGACCAGTTGAAGCTTATAAAGAAATGTGTGAGAAAAACCAAAGAAAGGGTAATTGCAATAATCCAGACGAGAAGTGACAAGGCTATGAACAAAGATAGGGAGTGAGGGGGGAGGGTGAATACGATTAATGTTACGCAAGTGGAAATATGCAGACCGGGAAATGTTATAGATGTGGGACTGGAAGGTGTCACACACGGGTGAGTTGGAGCCAGTCAAAGAGCCTAAAGGTGAGTGAAATATCACGAGACAAAGGGCCATGACGTGGTGCTTACCTAAATCTGTTTTCACCTACAGAAAACCTGAAGAAAAATAAGAATCTTCATTTCCGGGTTCAAAATGGCCACGACGACGTCACTTCCGGTTCGTCATGATGTTGCCACTTCTGGTCCCACAATCCATTGCTCCTGTCAACTCCTGATGACGTTGGTTCCGTTTTCCTGCCTCCAATCGTCACTTCCGGCCAACCATTTCCTGTCCCATCATTCACTCTGTTATATAAATGCCGTTTTGATTACAGTAAATCGTTCAATGTACTGCAAAGTCATCTGAATCAGCCTCTTTATTTCAGTTGTCTGGACGACAATATATGGGGGCGATCCCCAAACCTTTTTCTGTTTTGTGGAAGTATTTTTGACTCCAAATATCTTATCACAAAGGATAAAGTCAAGGTTGACACCCTGGCTCTTAACATGTGGGGAAGAGGAGACAGAGGAATTATCAATAACAAAGGAAAAATTATCAGTTTTGGATAATGCTGATTTTGTACCAATGAGGAGAACTTTAGTTTTGTCACTATTTAATTTGAGAAAATTTGAAGAAACCAGGATTTGATTTCTGATATGCAATCAATAAGTGAGGAGGGTGGAAAGGAAACAGTAGGTTTGCTTGTGAGATAGAGCTGGGTGTCATCAGCATAAGAGTGGAAGCTAATGTTATATATACAAAAGCTATCGCCAAGGGGAAGGAGGTAAATAATGAAAAGGAAGGGCCCCAGGACAGAGCCCTGGGGCACACCTGAAGTAACAGCGATGGGTTGGGATGTGAAAATTTTAAGCTGAACAAACTGAGTGCAACCTGAGAGGTAGGATGTGAACCAATCTAGTGGAGAAGATTTAGAAGAGAAGAGTTGAGAAGAGTTGTGTGACAAATAGTATCAAAGGCTGCACTCAGATCAAGGAGAATGAGAATAGTAATTAAACAAGAATCAGCTGCCATAAGGAGGTCGTTAATAATTTTGATAAGTGCCATTTCTGTACTATGGAGGGGACGAAAACCAGACTGGAACTGTTCATACAGATTATTTTGAGATAAATGAGAATGAAGTTAAATAGCCACTATTTTTTCAAGAATTTTGGAAATGAAGGATAGATTAGAGATAGGACGAAAATTAGTCAGATCGGCACCAGGTTTTTTCAGTATTGGGGTTTTTGCAGCAGTTTTCAAAGATGAAGGAACAGTACCAGTAGTGAGAGAAGAGTGGATTATAGCACAAATAAGAGGGACCAGAGAGGGGAGGCAGTCTTTGACCAGAACTGTAGGGAGGGGGTCCAGTTGACAGGTGGATGGCTTAGACTTACAGATGAGATCTGAGTAAGTAGGAAGCTGAAAAGCCAAGCAGTAGAACAGGCACTCAGGCTGTTAGATAGATAGATACTTTTTTAATCCCAAAGGGAAATTTACAAAACCATCTCTGGGTAAGCTGGTTAGGATTCTGTTCTGCTTTTTGGCTTAGTTTAGGAGGCCTCAGACCATTTTTGTGTACTGTAAATTTCACTCCCTGAAATTGGTTATTTTGGTTTCCACTAATAAATACTAAAGCAATTTTCTGTCCAGTGGCTGCACAGCTCTGTAAAGTTTTTTTTTAATTGAAAATGAATGCAAATATATGCAAACAATATGCTAAGAAATTATTTATTTCTATGCTTACTCAAACTGTATTTGGGTATCTAATGTTTTTGGGGGTAGTGCACTCGTGAAGAATAAGTGTCACTGGCATGGTGAAAGAATGTAAGGGTAGGCAGTGGGCTAGAACTTTTGCAGAGCTGCCCAGATGTAGCTTTACCCCAGGCAGCTTGTCTTCAACTACTACCTGAAGGTGTTGGCCTAGACTGCTCCAAAAATGGGGTGCTAGATTTAAAAGTTCAAAATATCACAAATATCCCACATAAATATACAAAAAATTCCTACAAGGGAGAGGATCATCGTAAATATTTGACTTGATGCGAAAATGCAAAACACAGTATCTTTATAAATTAACCATTCATTGGAAAAGAAAAAAAAAGAAAACGGGCAAAACAGATGGCAAAAACGTTTTTGCATAAAAAAAATCAAAAAGTAACATTTTAATTGAAAAATCCAGTAGCAATTTCAACAACAAAAACATAAAAATCCAATAAACCAGTTAATGTTAAAGATAAGGGGGGTATTTTCTGTACGTCGCTTAAATTATCCGAGATCAGATGCCTCATCCTGGATGAGTTAATGCCAGTGAAACTCATCCGGGATAAGTCAGTTTTTCAAACGCAGCGGTGTAGTAGATTAGTCTAGCTGGATCTAATCACCCGAGATGAATGCGCACGCCGCGCTGATTAAAAAGCCCATATATATTGAGTCTAGACAACATGATCAGCTAGTCTTTGATAGGCTGCAACAAAATGACCAAAGAACAGGCACATTTTTTTTTCCCACACAAGTGGAGCAGAACCTTTTATTCGAAGGATATGAAGAATTTGGAGATTTAATATGCACAACGGGTAACACTGCAAAAGCAGCCCAAACCAGAAAAGACGGCTGGCAAAAAGTGGCCAGCAAATTAAACGCTAAGTAGTGTGCATTGTACTTACTGAATGTGGCGTTTCATTTCCTATGTTTCAGATTAATTATTTAATATGTCATAATTCATAAAAAACATTAATTTTAAAGCTAATAAGAAGGCAGACAAGCAAAAAACAAGTGGAGGTTCACGCGGTCCAGACCTAACCCCTGCAGAAGAGTTGGCTCTCCAGCAAAATTCCCATCGCCCTGTTTCTGAGGGCATTTTTTTTGGTTGGGTCAGTTGCAGGGAATGTCATATCCCTAGAACTTGTGTCTGACATGAGTTATTGACGAAGGTCAAATATTTGATGAAGACACTGTGCCTGATTATTCATAAGGTGGAGTGGTACATTTTCTAAATAATGTTTGATCAAACTCCATTGTGATCAGTCCCATGTATCCCAATCACATTTGGAAATCCTGGGTAATAAGAATGTTAGGCTGATTGTGAGATTCTTTATGGAACTGTGGGTGTTTTTGCCTGTGTGCCTGCAATGACACGAAACGCCTCTTTTATTGTCTGCAAACGCAGGTGTCCAGGAAACACTATGAAAACCTGAAGGAAATATTTCAGAGCCAAACAGACTTTACAAATTGCCTGGCAAACTGCACTTTTAGATAGATTTTCTGAATCGCCTACAGTATATAAAAAAAATACCGCTTGCAAAAAAACTCAAAGCACTGCATACTGTCTGTGTGGTTGTGAGAGCCCGACTTCGCCTAGTTTGACTTCGAACATAAGGTGCTAATAAATCTTTTAAGGTACAATATTCCCCCTCAGCTAAATCAGTATCTTTCGAAGAATTTCCTCCGAGAGCAATAAAGGATCTTGCTGATCGCACAAAACCCTCTCTATATGAAATTTGTTTCTTATAATTTGCACACCGAAATCAATTGGTTGCTTATTTATGAACGGTGAAGCCATGACTGAATGAATTCCATGCACGGAAACTGATTAAATGTGTGAGCTAATCCTTGTTTACATAGAACAAACCTGCTCCGAGTAGGTTTGATGATTTGGATGTGCTGCTATGACAACACATCCAGCAAGAGTTTTGAAAAACCGACAGATCCAGGATCAGGCCAAATCGTCAACAATTACATCCGGCTAAACCAGTAATCCACGTATGAAAAATACCCCCCAGCTCTCTCTCTCATTCTTTCTCTGTCCTAAAAATAAATAATAATGAGACCTTTATTCCTTTGTCAAATTTACAAAGACGCTTATTGGTATTACTTTTAGTGGACAGTAGTCGATTCTAATTAGCATTTATTCTTAATTTTAATTTACCTTAATATAAAAAATTTCAACGTCTTTATTAAATACCTACTGTTTGAGGAAAAAGGGAAGTGACCATGTGCTAATTTATCTTAACCACTGGCTAACCATCTAATGCTTATGTATGATGACTTTTCATTTGGGAATTTCTAGAAACTGTTTGTTTCATTTTTGGACTTGTGTAACTTTTTTTTAACTAGTTTATTTATTTTATTGTTTTGATGGTGTCAACTTAGCATCAAGACCCCCACCCTTAGTAACATGATTCCGAGATCACATGGTGTATTGTGTTGTGTTTCAAATGTAAAAAATGGTTGCATTTATGCATTGGATTGAAGACATAACTATGCATAAAGATCAACTTTAATTAGGGGGAATAACCATGAATTAATTTAAGAATGATTGCAGGCTTCATATTTTGACTTGGTATTTGATACCAGCTTGTTATACTTCTGCTTGCTCCTTACGTTTCTTCAATTCATCCTTTTTAATCTCTAGTGAAATTCAACTTTTCTCAAAGCAAATTTTCTGGGTTTGCTGGTGACCTAGTTCTCAGAATTCTACCCTGAAAATTCACTGAACATTTTTTCCCCAGTACCCGAAGATGCTTTCAAAGCCAGTGTAGCATCACAGAGCTGTAGCAATCTATGTAGAATGGAACAGTACCTTGAGTATATAATGATCATCCCTTGCTAATCAACAGATATGTTATCTGCCCTTACTTAGAACACAGAAAGCAGTTCTTCACAAAGTGTGTTAAGTGTCTAACATAGCATCAGTGTGACAGTATACAAAATGCATAGCTAGCATTGGTTTCACATGGGAAAAGAAGAATGAAAAGATGCTACATTGAGTGATCCATGATAGACATGATAATGTCTACAAATGCAACAGTAAAAAGTCATTTTATTTTCTGAGTGTGCACATTTGCCAATATGTATGTAATTCATTACATGAGTCAGCATTTTAGTATATTTATACCCAAATCATATTTTTTTCTTCCAAAAAACACCTCATTCATGTTCAAGTGCATTTGGTTCTTCCATTTTCACAAGAGTGTCCACAATTTATCCTCACATTTGAATTCATTGTTAGATCTGCTGTGTTTGTAAAAAAAAAAAATATGAGTGAGTTGCCGTCCTTTGCTGCACTCCTTGCAAATCATAGCTCAAATACTCTGTTCTCTATGTACCACTTCACATGTTCTCCATTCCCGATATTATCGAAGTCCACATACTGGCTGCCATGCTGTGTAAAAATATTGCAGTGTTATTTCAAGTGAGTTTATAATAATTTTTTAACCTGACTGAAATAAATGGAATGCTGACAATTTCCAGATTTTTTTTCTTCATTATGCAGAGTGAATCAACGTGAAGGATTGTGGTGTGACATTTTTCCATTGATTATTTCAAAGTTTCCTGCTGAAGACAGAGAAATTCACACCTGGGAAACAATGTTCAGTAATGTTGATAATGTCATGAATTATGAGTCCCAAGCACTAAAGAGTTCCAAAGCATGTAGCCACAAAAACTTCCAATAATGCCTACTAGAGGGGGATATCACTGTCAGCTCCTGTCTGGTAATAAAAGCAAGCAATGAATAAATAAAAGATTTATTCTTCACAAAATGTAGTCCAATCACAATGAAGTTTTGTGGAGCACAAAGGAAAAATGGAATTGCATGTAACATAAAGTTAATCCAAATTAAACAAGTTCCAGTAAAGATTCTAAAAAAAGGTCACAATGTGGAGAACATGGTTGAAAATCCAGAGATCCAATAATCTACAGAAATCACAATAAATGCAATTATGCTCACTAACTGCCTAGTGCAATCACAGTGAAGTGCCAGAAACAGTGAAAGACCCTCAGGATTTATAGGGTGGAGGACAATTACTGGTGATGTTTGGCAGGTGGGTCTGCCTCAGGGGGACTTCTCACAAACAAATCTATACTAATAAAAGGCAAAGCCCTCACTGACTGACTGACTGACTGACTCACTTACTCACTCACTCACTCACTGACTCATCACTAATTCACCAACTTCCCGTGTAGGTGGAAGGCTGAAATTTGGCAGGCTCATTCCTTACAGCTTACTTACAAAAAGTTAGGCAGGTTTCATTTCAAAATTTTACACTTAATGGTCATAACTGGAACCTACTTTCGTCCATATATATGGCAATAGCCTGAAGCTCAGTCGCCGTGTGAGGCGAAGTTGCATCCCGCATCATCACGCCTCCGACATAATTGATTGCCTGCCCATATAAGGCCGTCCGTCAGCAACTATCCAATAGACATGCTGCCGCGAAATATTCGCAGGTGAAGGACTGTGCTTATGCAAACGAAGATGAGATGGTCAGGCACAAACTCAGCGAAAGTGCGAGAGAAACTTTTAAGTGCCAGGTCTTAGCTAACATTAAATAAAGCCGTGGACATCGCAAGATCACACGACATAGCACAAGCCGAGCTGAAAACCTTCGATGCATGTACTCTGAGCGGCTCATGTGAAATGACTTTGCAGGACTGGGAAACGTAAACCTGTGCATGCAGTGTGTGATGTAACAACCCTCTGATGCTGAACAAGCCTTTTGTACACATATCAATAGGAAAGCAAGGTGTAAAGCTTAAGTTTAAATTTCGTTCATAGACACGCTGCCGCTAAATATTCGCAGGCAAATCCACAACTTAATACCAGGAATGCCTGTTAAACATCTTAGATTCACGAGTACCAATTTGGGTAGTGATCACTTCAATGAATGAAACCTGTTCAAAAAACGCATTACACAATTGAGAAGGCAGCAAAAGAATATGAAGCGAGTGACGCATACAAGCATATTCATAAGAACAGCTACTGCAGAAACAAAGCACGTTGTAAACCTTAAGTTTAAATTAAGTTCATAGACACGCTGCCGCTGGCGTTTGTCATGCCTAAGACGAATACGATATTCGCGAGATAGATCGCACGAGATAGCACAAGCACAGCTGAGAAGCGGCTCACGTGAACTTACTTTGTTCTGGCTTTAACTACTGTGAAATAAACAGACATAAACTGGAAGCGTGAGTCTGTGCCATTTAATAATCTCGAGAGAGAAACATGGTGGCAGCGTAGGTGACGGAGCGGCGCCGAAAGTCTTGCCAGTTTGCTGTTAAAAGTTCAGGACGCGGAGACGCTAACACAAAAGGAAAGAGACCGCTGCTGACATTAAGCCTCAATCCTAAAGACCTGGCAAAGTCTTTGAGAACGTGGAAGGAGGAGTTCAAATTATTCACAGAACTTGCAATGCCGGAGGCAGAGGAAAACACTAAGGTCAGATTATTCCGTTATCTTATTAGAGAGAGCTGCAGAGATTTGTGTCAGGCGCTGACCGGTGATGTAAGACCTGATGAGTTAACCATGAGCTTAATGATACGTAAATTTGATGAACATTACAACCAAAAAATAAACAAAACTGTAGAGAGGTACAGAATTTTTTAAAGAAATCAGGTAACACTGAAAAAAAAATGTGATGATTTACACTTAATATTTTCAATCTGAACCAATAGAATTCTTTTTAGCTTATTGATCCCACAATTTTTAAGTTGAGGCAAATCATTTAGAGTGGTTGGGTGCAATTCACTTGTTTTTTTAACTGAAGTAAATCTATTTTTTAAGTTGTTCTACTTTTTTGACAATTGGAAAGCTATCAAAATGGAAAGTTCGACTGAAAGAATATACAAACGGCCCCTCAAACACAGCACATGAACAACCTAAAATATTAAGTTAAATGAAATAGGATTTTTATGTTTATTTCCTCCACCATAACTTAATTTGGTACAAACAATTTTTTTTACTTTGATTGAGATCGGAAACCAAATATTTCAAGCTACAACACTAAATGACTAATCTTAAGTTGCTTGAAAGAGAAAATTTACTTTGAATGAACAACATCAATGTTATACTTTTTTCAGTGAAGGGGAGAAAATATAGACAACTACGTCACAGATCTGAGAGTGTTAGCAGACACATGCAATTTCGGATTAAAACTTCCCTTATACTTGACCGAATTGTGTGCGGAACCAGTGATGCAAGTTTAGAGAGGTGCATACAAATATGCAGAGCCACAGAACTGTCGAAGGAAAACAACAGAACAGTCACACGGGGATCACTATTCTATACTTCTCCCGGTGTGTCTCTCTAAACCCTCTGTGCGGGAACATTATCATAAGGCTTAACAATCCTATTGTTACACCTTCTACGTGCACCCAACCATCCTTACTACGGAGTCTTCCTTGCTTTACCGCTGGCTGCTTCTTTCCATTCACCTTCCCAGCTCTTTATTTAAACAGTTTTCCTTCACACTTTTCCGCTCCTTCGCTGTCTTCTCCCTTTTCGTTCAAAATATGTGCCTCCTTGCCTTTAGCGATTTGGGTAGTGAACACTTCGATGAATGAAACCTGTTATCTTTACAACGGTTGACAAACACAGAATGTAACTTGAACACAACACGTCCTCCAAATACGAACCTGATTGAAAGAAATAATGGTTAATCAAATCCTTGATGACAGCAACACTCATAACAGTCACAAAACAATTACATTGACAATCAGGTTATGTTATTTTTAAAATGTTTCCTTTTCTTTTTTTATAACTTCTTTAACACACTACTTCTCCGCCCTGAAGCGCGGGTATTTTGCTAGTCTTATATAAATAGACTAGCAGAATACCCGCGCTTCGCAACTGAATTTACCACAGGTGGACTCCAATTAAGCTGCAGAAACATCTCAAGGATGATCAGGGGAAACAGGATGCACCTGAGCTCAATTTTGAGCTTCATGGCAAAGACTGTGAATACTTATATACATTATATATACATATGACTTCTCAATTTTTTTATTTTTAATAAATTAGCAAAAATCTCAAGTAAACTTTTTTCACGTTGTCATTATGGGGTGTTGTGTGTAGAATTCTGAGGAAAAAAATGAATTTAATTCATTTTGGAATAAGGCTGTAACATAACAAAATGTGGAAAAAGTGATGCGCTGTGAATACTTTCCAGATGCACTGTATTTGAATCAGGTAGCCTTCCAAGTGTAAAAATCTATCTTTCACACATTTATTCACACATTTTCATTGTGTGTTTGTAAAAAAGTTTGTGAGTGAGCCACCATCTACTGCTGCACACCTCATTAACAACTCAACTGCTACATCCTCTGTGTACTACTTCACATGTTCTCCCTTCCCACATCGTCAAAGGCCACATGCTAGCTGTGTGCTTCTTATGCCACACTGTGTAAAAAACATATCAAAGCCATTTTAGGTGAGTTTATAGTATTGTTTAACCTGTCTGAAATAACTGGGGTGCTGACAGCTTCCAGATTTGTACAGGGTGAAACAATGTGAAGGATTATGGGAGTAAAAATTTTTCATTGATTATTTCAAAGTAGTCTACTGAAGACAGAAAGAAATTCACACCTGGGAAACAATATTCAGTAATGTTGATAATGTTGTGAACTAGGAGTCCCAAGCACTAAATAGTTACAAAGCACTTAACCCCAAAAACTTCCAATAATGCCCACCAGAGCTGAATGTCACTGTCAACTCCTAGTAATAAGGACAGGCACTAAGTCTTTATAACATAAAAGTTTTGTTCTTCACAAAAAGTGAGCAATACTGCACATGAATGAGTTACCCTGACCACTATGAAGAGGATTAAGAAAAAGGATGGTGGAATGATAGAAATTATTCAGGTTTTTCTTACAACATAGACACACTATTGTCCTTTTCTGATAACAGAAATTCATCTCACTAAAGGGATGGACAGTTTTTTTTATAAGTAACATGCTAAAACTCTAAAATACTAAAATCGTAAATAAATAAAAGAAAACAGTCATCATAAAATTACAAGAATGCTTATACAGTGTTAGTATTATTAACATAAGTTAACACAGTTTACCACGTAAAATCTGTGACTTTCATTACATGTTTTCTGCACTTGGTAAGGTAATAGATCTACTTCTTATCATTAAAGTGCTTTCAGCTTTTATGTATCAGCAACATTTCTGCACAGCTTCTTTCTCCTTTTTTCTTTCTCTTTAGTCAGGTTAAATCCCTGGCCAATGAAAAAGCAGCCCAAGAATTCCATTTCAAAAGCAAAGGCGACTGGTGAAGAAAACCACAAGCTGCACTCCACTCCCAAATAAGCCCAACTCCTTCTCTCCAAAAAAAAAAGAATAAATAAACACAATAAATAAAGAATGAAGAAAAAACAGAAACACAAATGCTCACCCAGCTGTTGTTTCCCACTGCCTGTCCCGTCACCTTAGGCATATCCACTGACTTACCTCCTCTGCAGAAGTGACCATCATTTTAACCACCTGTTTCAAGTGTTTAACTCCCTCAGATATGTTGTCATTGATCTAGCTGCAAAGCTGTTACATCCCATCTCGATTGCCCTAACATGACCAGTCAAACCCCTTTGAGCAGCCGCATCTGCCAAAGCTGTATATGTACATTTTTTCATTTTGCATACTTCTTAATTGATTTATTCTGTGGTACTGTTATCTGAAATAAATAAAGGGAAATATGTGGCATGTATGCAAGCAGTGAAAATAAAAATGTGACTACTACATTTTTGAAATGCAAAAGTTTATTTCTACTTCTGTTTGTGGTGGCATGAGCTGACTGGCATGATTCTGCTGCTCTGTATTTCCTATAGGATGGAAATAACTATCTGCCTATGACTTTCTTAGAAATGTAAACTGTGACTATTGGCTGGGGTGGAACAGGAATCTTTAGAATTAGAATGGCCTACTGGCCAGGTAAAGATTCTATTCATGGTTCCTTCCTCCGAAAAGATACCCATAGGACACGCTGGGTGGTATAGTCCAGTTGGGTTCCAGGGGATCCACCAGGAGGAGCTACAGGGATCAGTCTTTAGAACAAGATAAAAGAAGCAGCCCCGCTTCAGTCCGGGAGCTAGAGATGGGAGGAAGGAGGACAATTCTTGCATGGAAGATTGGAGGCAGTTACAGAAGGGGAAGGAAGACAAAGAGAGAAATACAGAGTACTGTATACTGTGCTGTTTAGTGCTCTACTTGTGGTTTTGGAGTAGGAAACACTTATAAAGGATGCGTTTTCCACAATAACAAAACTCTGTTGTTCATTTTATACTTGTGTCTGATCCTTTGTGTCAAGTGCTTGGGGAGCTGGAGTACCCTCTGGTAGTAACAAGTGGTGTATTTGGCAGGATTACTGGTCGCCTGCTGGCAGGGACCTGTATTCCTGATACTCTTGTGGCTAAACACACCAACACAACAGCACTGTGGCACGTACAGACTCACTGAGGCACCACTCCTGTCTAAACTGCGGAGAAAGAGGACCAGGCAATCCACGAAGACAACGAAGGGCCAGGCACATGGGTTTGGGGTACTGGAGTGCCTCCTACTGGCCACATGCCATAGCAGGCAGCAATAAAAGACAATAGTTTCAGCTGTTCAGCAACAAACTGCCAGTTATAATAACTAAACAAAGTTATTTTTATATGATTTTGAATGTTTTTCATGATGAATTTGTACACAAAGAACTTTATACTTGTATATACATTATACAAAATGACAAACCTCCTAACACCATTCATGGCTACACTCACTTGCACTACAAACAGGTGATGGAAATAAATTGCTTTTTCCTATGTTCAGTAACAGTGTAAGTTAAGAACTACTGTAATACTTGTTGATTGTCCTTGGAGGAAAAAAGTTAAAGTTAAAATCTGGTGGGACCTTGGCCAAATGACTAATGGCTAAACAGCCATTGTCAATGGTTTGATGCTGGACTCTGTCAATGGCAAGGCCTCCTCTAATGTATACTATGAAGATTTATTCCAAGAAAACAATAAATTGTTTAGCCATGGATTGGTAGTTTATGATTACCATGACAGACTGTCAGCAGGATATTAGATTGAAGATTCAAGAGTATTTATTGTCATTTCATCCATATACAGTAGTACAGCATACAGTGAAATGAAACAACGTTCCTCCAGGACCATGGTGCTACATAGAACACAGGACAACAAAGAATCCATGACACATAACATAAAGACAAATAATATATAACAAGGTGCATGTGAGTCAAATGTGCAAACATAGGCAACCATGTGCAACATTGCAGAGCAGATTACATATATCAGATATCAGATCGGTCCATGAGTGTTCAGGAATCTGACTGCTTGGGGGAAAAACTGTTACATATTCTGGTGGTAACAGATGGAATGCTTCGGTACCTTTTTCCCAATGGCAGGAGTGTAAACAGTGAGTGTGAAGGGTGTGTTGGGTCATTCACAATGTTGGTGGTTTTGTGGATTCAGCGTATGGTGTAAATGTCCATGATGGAAGGAAGAGCGACACCGATGATCTTTTCAACTGTCTTCACTATCTGTTGTAGGGCTTTACGATCTCTAACCGTGCAATTTCCAAACCAGACAGTGATGCAGTTGCTCAGGATGCTCTCTATGGTTCCCCTATAAAATGTTGTTAGAATAGCTGGTGGAAGATGGGCTTTTCTCAGCCTACGCAGGAAGTAGAGCCACTGCTGGGCTTTCTTGGCTAAAGAGCTGGTTTTGTAGGACCAGGTGAGGTTCTCTGCCAGGTGGACACCCAGAAATTTGGTGCTATTGATGACCTCCACAGTTAAGTCATCAATGTTCATTGGCAGAAGATCACTCTTAGTCTTCCTAAAGTCAACAATCATCTCCTTTGTTTTGTCTACATTCAGAGACAGGTTATTGGCTTTAGACCAGTCCATTAACCGCTGCACCTCCTCTCTGTATGCAGACTCATTATTGTTGCTGACGAGACCCACCACACTTGTGTCATCATCGAATTTGATAATGTGATTAGAGCTGGCATTGCTGCACAGTCATGAATCAGCAGTGTGAACAATAATGTACTGAGCACACAGCCTTGAGGGGCTCTAGTGCTCAGTGTGGTGGTTCTAGAGATGTTATTTCCAATGCTGACTGACTGGGGTCTCCCAGTCAGGATGTCCAGAATCCAGTTACAGTGGGAGGTGTTCAGTCCCAGCAGGCTCAGCTTTTCCGTCAGCTGCTGAGGAATAATCGTGTATGAATGCTGAGCTGAAGTCGATAAACAGCATTCGAACATATGTGTCCTTATTGTCCAGATGAGCGAGAGCCAAATGGAAAGTTGCGGCTATTGTATCATCTTTTGAAGCAAACTGCAGGGGGCCAGTGAGGGGGGCAGAAGGGTTTTGATGTGCCTCATGGCAAGCTTCTCGAAAAACTCCATGATAATGAGAGTGAGTGCAATGGAACAGTAGTCATTGAGGTTGGACACTTGTGACTTTTTTGGTACGGGAACTATGGTGGTGGTTTTGAAGCAGATTGGCATAATGCTAGTGCTCAGGGAGATGTTGATGATGTCAGTAAAATGTCTGCCAGCTGGTCTGTACATTCCCTTAGTACTCTGCCAGGAATATTGTATGGTCCTGCAGCCTTCCATGAGTTGACTCTTCATAGAATATTTCTCACATCGGCCACAGTCAGATTTAATGCTTGGTCACTAGGAGGAGAGGTGGTCTTCCTCATCACCACGTTGTTTTGTGCTTCAAAGCGTGCATAGAATTTATTCACCACATCTGGAAGGGAGGCATCACTGTCACCTGTGGGTGGTATTGTCCTGTAATTAGTGATAACCTGGATGCCTTTCCACATGCCCCGTGCGTCTTTGTCATATAGAAAAAGTCCCTGGATTCTCTGGGCATGTGCGCGCTTTGTAACTCTGATGGCGCAGGATAGTTTGGCCCTCACTGTTCTCATGGCGATTTTGTCACCTTCCTTGAAGGCAGAGTCCCAGGTCTTCAGTAGCACACGCACTTCCTTTTCCACGGTTTCTGGTTGGGGCGTGCAGTGATGTACTTGGAGACAGTAACGTCATCAATGCACTTATAGATGTAGCTGTTCACTGATGATGTGTACTCCTCCAAGTTGATACAGTCACTGTTGGTTGCAGCCTCTCTAAACATGTCCCATTCAGTGCACTCAAACAGTCCTGAAGAGCAGAGATGGCTTCTGCTGGCCAGGTTCTCACCTGCTTCAGAACCAGTTTGGTGCATCTGATGAGCGGTCTGTATGTTGGAATTAACATGACAGAGATCACTAACTTTGTGATCTTAGTTTCCAAAGTGGGGGCAGGACTCTGCCCAGTACGTGGCAGGAATGTTTGTATAAATAAGATCCAGATTGTGTTTGTCCCTCTCGTTGCAAAGTCCACAAACTGATGGAATTTAGGAAGCACTGACTTGAGATTTGCATGATTGAAACCTCCAGCGACAATAACCAGTCCATCCGGGTGTGTGTTCTGTATGTCTGTGATGTGTACAGTTCCTTAGCATTAGCACTGGGAGGTATGTAAACTCCGATTATGTGGATGGTGGTGAATTCCCGAGGCAAATGAAAAGGTCTACATTTAACAATCATAAACTCCACTAGTGGTGAGCAGTAGCTAGAAACATGCACAGAGTTACTGCAACATTCCATGTTGATATAAATACATAGTCCACCACCGCGAGTCTTACCACACAGAGTAGCATTTCTGTTGGCTCGAAACACGGCTAGCCCATCTAGCTGAATGGCGGAGTCCGGAACTCTGTCACTGAGCCACGTCTCAGTGAAAAAAAAGACACAACAGTCTTTAAACTCACGCTGGGTAGTTCGCTGTAGTCGAATGAAATCCAATTTATTGTCCAGCGAGCAAACATTAGAAAGTAATATGGACGGGAGTGCCGGCCAGCTGGGTTTAGCTTTTAGCCTAGCATGGACTCCCACTCGCTTCCCGTATTTCCGCCTCCTTGTGCACTGCCTCCGTGTTCCTCTCCTTTTGCAGGGTAACTTTCCATTTGCATCAGGCAATGCCGGGGGCCAAAGAGCCGGTTCTCGTAGCAGGCCGAGTTTGCACAGTTTATCCCGCAGATGATTCTTTATGTTTTTATATGAATATCAGTAGCAGAGACGCGTCTCACATTGATATACATGGACACTAGTTGTTCTGATGTCCATGTACTACTGAAAAAAGGAAAAAAAAATTAAAACAAATACTACATAAAAACACTATTTCAGTCCAGTCCTGTGTTCTATGTAGCACCATGGTCCTGGAGGAATGTTGTTTTGTTTCACTTTATGCTGTACTACTGTATATGGATGAAATGACAATAAATACACTTGAATCAGCACTTTCTTAAATTTTGTAAGAGAATAGACAGATCACAATAAACAGGTGCAGCACCACCCTGGTGACCCTGTATAACTGGATTACAGTAATTGCAAAAACATCTTTTCAGACACAAGTTCCAAAGTGAACCTTTTTCAAAATGGCTGTAAAGCGCCAACCCCTGAAATGGTGGGCAATTACAATCACCAGAGTCTTTAAGCTGTCCCCTTTGTGCACGTGTGTGATGATGTGCAGACAAACAGCTGTAAAAATAAACAAAGAAGATATATCTCTTATAACAGGGCAGTAAATTTGTATCAAAACAGTTGATAGACTAAGCTGATTAAACACATTTTTCTTATAAGGTACAGGTTCCTTTTCAAAAGAACAGATCACTATGTTCTGGGCATACACAAAACAGTTCAGTTTGTATTTCACCGTTCTTCTTGCATATACACAGGAATAGTACGCATCATAATGGACAGTTAAAAGTGTCCAGCCAAGTCTTAGCAAGTGAAGTTCAAAACATCAAATGTACACAAATAAAAAAAACAACTATATAACATTCAAATTATAAAAAAAAATAAAAATACAAAATAAATTAATTGAAATATTAATTTTATTGTTGAAAATGGCAAATATAGACCAAATTAGATCCACATAATAAACAACCATAGCAACAGTACTGCAAAAACATCAAAAATAGAAAGCCTGGAAAAGAGTAGGAGAATTGACTGAAATCGGATATTACTATATTTCCATTATGTTCAGAGGCAAGTTCTTGGATCTAATTGAGAGAAAGAAATTCACTGCCTAATTTGCTTCAACAAAGCATTGGTCAGCCAAAGAGATATTTTTATTCAAATTCTGAAATAAATATATTTCTTCCAAGAAGCTAAATACTAATCCTGCAGGGAACACTGAATCTCTGATAATATTGTTCAAGTTTTTCTGAACTATACTTTATTTTCTGGGAAAGACATATCAAAAGAACAATTGTATGCTTTATGTAGATTTAAGCTTTAAGTGAAATTTAAAAAAAAAATCAGAATTACAAAATGGAACAGAACTTTAATGTTTAAGCATTCTTTAAACAATAGCATTTCAAAGTAGAACAGTTAGTGCTTTAACACAAGGAAGCGAGTTTGAATGAATTATGCTCGTTACTGTTAAAAGACCAAATGGTCTTTCTTATAAGTACTTTGAATTTAACTAACTTGGTGAAAAAGAACCGAAAACACAAAAGCTACATGTATGTTTGCACTTTGATAGAAATATTTTCTTGAAGACAGAAAAATTTATAGACTTTAAATATCCATGAACATCGATGTGGAAGATCCTTGCAATTCTGAATATGGTTCTCTGAAATGCCTGTGCTTTTTGCAGTATAAATTAAAATCTAAGGACAACATGTATAAAACCTTGCTTTGATGCCATACTAAAATTTTGGTTCTGCCCAAAAGGCAAAACAGAGCATGCACACACACACAAAAAGGGATTTATAAAACCGTACATATTACACATGCTATGCCAAGTTTCTATATAAAGCTCAACTGAAATTAAAACTGAACTCATTCATACACTTTTAGCCACTCCTCATTACCTCCCTCCAGTAAACATGTATGGCAAAAATGCCCTTTTTTAATATTCGTGATCTAATCATTATATAAATTTGGTCAGGTTCCAGAAAATGAAAGTTCAGTGAATATGAACTTGAAATATTACTGACTGAAGTGGAGAACCACAAAAATATTCTTGTTGCTGGTCTCTCTGTGGATATCACAAATAAAAGAAAACAAAAACAAGAATGGAAGAAAGTGACAGCAGCTGTCAGAGAGAGCAATAGCAATGTGCAATCGTGCAGCAGACACCAAAGTAAACAGCATGAATTAAGGCAGGCTCTATGCTCAGAACTGTGAGATATTAAGAACATATAAAAAATAAAATTATCATTTTGTCAAGTAAATGTCTATGCTGGAAACCATTTATAGTCGACGTACAACATCCAAATATCTTTAAATAACCATGGCCTTATTGTCCTGAGGGATAATGTCAGGGTCATCTAGACAGGCAGTCCATGTTTATGTGTTATGTTTTGCAGTTTTGTATAAGCAATCACAATGTGGCAAACCCTTGTGGGACTGTATGGAAGTGTGTTGCCTGACAAGTCGAAACACCGCCATCTGTCTTTTAATGGACCAATGGTCTGTTCTATTATTGACCATGTGTGGAGTTGCCTTTCATAAAATCTCCTGTCTTGTGGTGTTTGTGGGCTTTTGAAGGATATCAACAATGGCAGGCTACAGAAGATGCAGGTTTTCAGGGATCACAGTGATTTTTGATTAATGATAATGATAGGATTATAAGTTGATACAGACTTCCTAGAGCCATCCACTTGGAGTTGGGTACTGAATTGGAGCCAACTTTACAGAGACCATCACACAGAAGTCATGTGATTCATCTTCCTTTGCAGGTTATAACAACCATAAGGTATTTGGTGACATGCACTTTTCAGCATGAACTGGCTGACCGGTTGGGAATCTTGCCGTCATCCCTGATTTGACTGTATAGGACGGTAAAATTAAGATGCTACCCAGAAATGTCCAAGTGTCCTTACAGTCGGATTCAGCGAGAATGCATGCGTAATCGGCACAATTAACCGCGCACATGTTGCAATAAAGGCACCATTACAGAATGAATTTACTTTTGTAAACAGAAAGCACTTTCATTCAATTAATATACAAATAATATGTGATGCTAAATTGTGTCTGACTAATACTGTTGGAAGGTGACCCAGCTGAACCCACGATTCCTTTATTTTAGCAATTAATTCTATGGGAAGCAGGGTCATTCTGTGTGTGGTGGTTGGCTTCTTGGTAATGCTGCCATTGCACACATCACCCCCTTTTTAATTCACAGAATAGATAGGATACACACACTACCAACATTGAAGGCAGCTGTATTGAGAGAACGTCAGTTATCTGTAATATAACCCTGCTCAGGATAAAATGGATTTAGAAAATGGATGGATAGATTGATGGATATTTAGTTCAGGAACATCAGAATGTGACAGACATGTTATAGAAATCTACAATGAAACAAGATTTTCTGTTCATGTCATTGTCTCGCAACCTGTAGTCACTAAAATGGCAACAGGGGAAGCCTGTATAGGACTTATGGGTGGTCGAAACTTTTTCTGTAATGTGAAGACAATTTTCACGACAAGTTTGTGTGTTTTAAATCTCGACTTTTGCGTAAGAAATGGCTTATATGTGGTTTTCGATCATAAGCAGGTTTTATACACGAGGCTCCTGGTTAAGAAATCTTTGCCACACTACTGTGGAAATCTGGAGAAATGACTTGTATGGGTTCTTCATCTTTAACTGTTGATTATAACTCTCTAGGAGGAACTAAGTAATACAAGTTTTCTTATTTTGTCTTTTGAATAACATCATTTTAGCTGTTAACTCAATTTAATAGAATTTTTTTATTAAGTTATTCAAAATGTTTCCAAAATCTGACACATGGTCAAAGTGTAATTCTTTTAACAAATTGTGAAATACCTCCAGCTTACAATTTTTTAGAGTGAGCAAAGTGTGGTTTGTGGGCTACTTGTAGAAAACTGTAAGATTCTGGATCTCTTAAAGTGTTCTTAACAAGGTGACGCTACAGTTGGCTGACATCTAAAAAAATAATGAATAAACCATGCTTTTACCTTCTGATGTTCAGTCACACATTAGACTAAGTGAGTATGTTTTCAGCTTCTTGCTTGCCATTGTAACAATTCATAATGATTATTAAGCAAATGACCAACACAGTTGCAATATGAACAAGTGCACAGCAGCTCTAATAAGGATACGCTAAAGGGATATGCTATAATGATGAGTCTAATATATTATCTGAGAGCTTCAACAAATTTTTAAGCCTGTTCTGGCTAGATGCAGGAATAACAGACTACTTGATCAAAATTTGTGGCGCCAACCAGGTTGTCCTGTTTAATACAAATGAAAAATAAACAAAAGAAACAACCATCTTGGTGTTGCTGCCCTGATGTTTGGGATCATAGGTATCAGCAAAATATTCTTTTCAAGAGGTCACTTTAATTAGGAGCTCTGTCTTGCAATTTACCTTTGCAAAAATGAAGCCTCCTTCCAGGAATCTGGGATTCTTATGGACTGGGAACCAGAAGGGGTGGAGTTAGATGCCCTCACTGGGCGGTTTCTTGGTGGTGGTTAGCAATAGTGCCTCCTCTCATTCTGGTGGGTTATTACATACAGTACCTCCACAAAGGCCTTAAGGAGATCCTATGACACATGTACGTGACGCTGTTTAGAGAGCTAAATAAAGTCAAAAGTTGTTATTAAATCTAACAACTGCTATAGCACTTCCTTCATTAGAAGCCATTAGAAATAACATTAGATATTCAAGTCAGAATCCTCTACTCTAGTTTCAGGTTTGAACCCTCTTGCTGCTCCTAGCCCATCATCCATTTCATTTGACGACTTTGAATTGTGCTGCACTTTTAACATTGGTGAAATCTACAACTGAACTTCTAAATGAGAAAAGATTGAAGTGGGACCCTGGTTATAAATGAATGCCTTCAGACATTTGCAGTGTGCAGAAAATATAATCAACAGTATGTTACTGGGATTTAAGCTTTAGATGGTTATACAGACATATTTTTGCTATATGTACTGCACATATTTACATATAGATTTGGCTTGCAAAACGCCATACATATAAAAGTATTTTAGGTTGATGAAGAAATGTTAGAAGTTACATGAGTTGCGATATAAAGCCTCTTTCAAATGTAAGCATCAAGATATAGTCTACAAAAAGAAAGATGGAGCTGAATGTCAAGCACAAAATCTTTTCTATAACCAAAAACCTGAACTTGAATATGCTAGTAGTAGGGCGAGGGACAGCGATGAAAGAGCTTCTTGGTTATTTGTCATTTACTGGACACTTTATTTCTACACTGTACACACTGGTGTTTAAGCATTAACAAATCAAGTTAGATAATAGGGCAAATATACTGATTTCTGTATATTGTCACACAAGTACGTTTAGGAGGCAGTCAAAGAGCCTAAAGGTGAGTAAAACATAAGAGATAAGGGGATGTCACGTGGTACTTACCTAAACACTCTTTTGCCAGCAGGAAACAAGAAGAGAATTAATCCCACAACTTCTGGGTTTTCAAAATGGCCGTGATGACGTCACTTCCGGCCAATATTGATGATGTCACTTCCGGCTTCTCAAAATGACATCACTTCCAGTTCCTGTTGCCACATCACCATTTTGCCAACCATTTCCTGTCACCTGTTTTTTGTTCTATAAAACCGCCATTTTGTTTCAGTAATGTTGTTCATTGTACTTTCAGGACTTTGAATCACTGCATTTTTTCAATATTGTCTGCACGACAATATATGGGGACAGTCCCCAAATCTTTATTTTGTATTTGTGACTTTCTTTTCGATCACAATATATACTAACTTTATGTATCAAAAACAGAATTTTAAAGGAATACCCTAACAAAAAGTATATATTTTTTTCAAATATTTTCATGGGGAACAGAGATGACTACGTTTCTGATTCTGATGTTTGCCAAGTAACAAATAAAAAAAAATTATCATTTTGGTGTAGACTATTTCTTTAATTGAAAGTCAAATTAGAGACTTAATGAGAGACTTGATTAGAGTTTGATGTTAGCATGTCCTAACTTTAGTTATTTTCATAACAGCAGCACTTTTAATTTTCTGCAAATTAGTAAGTGTTATAGTGGTCAGCTTTGCTTGATGCTAAGTAATAAACAAGCGTTTCTATATTCTGCCTATAAGGAATCAACATGATTTTTTATTAAAAAGGATAAAGCTATAGATATCAAATCTTTGCACTATGCAAAAGTGTGCCATGAATATTCACTTAAATAAAAGGATCTGTGTGTGTGTCTGACAGATGGCACATCAAAAACATTACCACTTCTTTTAAAAATTCCCTACCAAATGGCATATAAAAGAGACAGCAAATCACAAATGTTTGTAGTAATACATTTAATTGCTACAAATATTTGCATTGCACCATCTGTTGAAATGAAAAATGCAATGCATTTGATTACTGGTGCATTACAAAATACTTTCCAATAGATGGTGAACTGCAAATATTAACACTGAGGTCAACATTGATTACTTTGATTTCAACCAGTCTTAGACGGTTAGGACAGCTAGTCACAATTAAGATGTTAGATCAGCCAAACTAAAGTTCTTTAAAGTAATCATTAAGAAATATTTCCTTTCTGTACTTTCTATGTCCTCATCAAAACTAGGTATTTTCATTTTTTACTTCATCATTTACTTACAGAAGGTGATATTTCGACATGGTGCCAAGCACAGCTGCCTTACACTCTAAGTTACCTGGATTTCAATACCAGAATATATGAAGTTGGCACAGTTTCTACCTCTGTGTGTTGGTTTTTACTGGGTACTCCAGGTTCTACCTATATCTCAAAAAACTAATGAACAAATGAAGGTTGTGCAAAGAATCTCTGCTTCAGTTTTCAGTCAGGGTGCTAAAAATATAAAGAGATCTGTATAATTTATGAATGAACATCATAAATTAGTGAAAGTCTATATTAAATAACGATTAGTTTCTCTTTTGTGAATTGGATGTGGTGATTGACTATTGTTCAACAAATAATCGAAGCATGCTGGCTGTAATAAACCAAAAATACAATTTATTTATAACATAAATAAATGGGATAAAGGATAAAAGAAGACATATATATACAAGTATAAATAGATCTATGCTGTATAGATATATAAATGAAGGGCAGTAACAAACAACACAAAATAAATCTATGTTAGCTTAGTTGAACATTTTCTCTCCTATAGAAAAAGGCACATAATCTATGAATTCTGATTCTGTTTCAACTTATGTGGCCAAGATTCTGTAAATAACTTCTTTAGTTGCTTATAAAGTTTCTAGTGCCTGCAGTGCAAAGGTACCATTGGTGTGCTCAGAGCTAGTCTGCCCTGGTTTATCCAAATATGAAGTTTTTGTGTGTGTGAGATGCTACTCAGAACTTCCCTCAGAAAAACCTATAACAGCTAAAAGTGTATCCTTTACAGTGGTTATTAATTTACAGTGACAATGATACCAATACCACATACATTAGCTTTCTTTATCCTAACTACTATTAAGTTACAGTTAGGAGTTCTAGGAAATCAAAGTAGGTGTACTTAAGAATTGCTTCAGTTGATGTCATGTTCCTTTACTGGTTGGCTTTCTCTGGTACACATAAAAAATATTTAGCATACATTTCTTTCTTTGCTCAGGAGCTCTCCTCTTTTTTTGCTTTGGTTTCACCTTCTGGTTGCAAATAGCACTGCAGTTTTTCTCTTTAAGGTTTTTACATACATATAGTATAATGTTCTTGGTTGCTAGTAAAGTTATGTCTGCTGGGCAGATGGTGATCAGTCAACTCTTGTCTTTAGCGAGATGAACGTGTGGCATTCACATATGGTCTCTCTTTCGTTCGTGTACTTGCTTTACCTTAATTTTTTTTAATAGCACCCTTAGCTAACTCCAATACACACAAGTCTTCCACTCTTCTAGTCCAGCATTAGGTTGCCCATTTAGAGTAAAAGGAATTGTTCAAGACTTTGTCACAGCCACACCCTAAACATGACTAGGACTTGCACCCAGGTTAAAAACAGTGAGCGTGTAGAGAGAGCACAGACCTAGTGCTAGTTAAAGAGAAGACATTTTGCTGTTGGTTTCTTGAGTACACATTAGCCCAACCTTTTGTTTGACAATTGGTGCAGGGTTTTGTCCATTAATACTGCCCATTGTTAAGTTATGACCTTTTGTCCCTGAGCAAGTATTTAGATGGTGTAGCAAGGAGACATCTCGGGGTGTCACTTTGTGATTTATCAGATAGGCCCAGAGGCCACATTGCAAAGAGGCCCTGTTGAGAGAAAACTGACACTCTTGCTAGGAGGTTAATTTTTAACAAACTGTTATGTGCCAAAGCATGGCAAAATGGGTGATACCAGTCCGTCTTACACAAGTTTGTTATATTAGTTTAAAACATAATTTAAATGACAAATAAAATTAAGTGAAAAGCTTTATGAGAGTTGTTGATATAGAAAAAGCAAAAACATCAATCCATTACTTTAAAATTAGATTAACTCTGGTAAGTTGAATTGACTTTTTCCTTTAAGAAATGTAACATGAATAATAATAATATAATACAGTGGAAATTAAAGTTTTAAATTATCATTAGCAATGAGGAAGCCAGTAATTCTACACTTTTTTTTGGTCTGTATCCATCACTCATGTCCTCTAGATGCTTTTGCACATTATGCCACCAAATACTTTTTTAGGGTGTTTGAGAAAATTGAAGTGCTAACTATAATCTGTCTTTATTTTGTATTGTTATTATTTGGAAGCTCTACTCAAGGCCCTTAAATGTTTTTGAAGTCACATTTGCAAATACATATTTTGTATATTATCAGTTTATATACTTTGCATACAAGAATACTAAGATGACTTGCTTGAGAGATGTTTTTAAGAAAGTGAAATCCACCAAGGCAATACGGAATTCTGGGAGCTATTTTTGAAATCTGTGCTGATCAACACCAATGTTCATGGAAACATTTAATCTCTGCTGAACCTAGTCTGTCCTACCACCATGCTTTAAAAGGTACGCCACTGCCCTGGTACCTAGGAAATCACATCCAACTTGCCTGAATGACTATCGTCCCGGTGCTCTAATGCCTATAACAATGCAGTGCTTTGAGAGACTAGTCAAAAATCACATACTGTATACTCTTTTTTGCCAAAAGAACTGGCTTCATTACAGTTCCCACTGCAGCAGATCCACCCATATAGCAAATGACCACCTGGACAACAAGAGATGGAACTGCGTATAAATGCTTATTTATATTCTATAAACCCCTCTAAGCTCATCACCAAGCACAGGGACCTGCAGCTGAACGCTTCCTTGTGCAGCTGAAGTTTTAACTTCCAGGCAGGCAGACCCCAGGTTGTTCGAGTGGGTGGCCACATCTCATCATTCCTCATTCTCAACACAGGTGTTCCAGACAGCTGTGTCCTGAGTCCATTGCTGTGTTTCTTCTACATATATGACTGCATAACTGTAGATGAATGTAACATCATTTTCAAGTTTGCTGAAGACATGGGTTGGTAGGCTTCATATCTAACAACAATGAGCAGTCTTACCTAAATAAAGTTAAGAGTCTGTCATGTTGGTGTCAGGCCAACAGTCTTCTACTGAATGTCAGAATGACAAAAGAGCTGACTGTGGACTTTGGGAGGAAACAGTAGAGGCACTACCACCCCCTCAGTATGAACAGTACTCAGGTAGAGAGGGTGAACAGTTTCTAATAAATCTGTGTCCACATCACAGAGGATTTGATCTACTCCAAGCACATTGACACTTTGGTGAAGAAGTCACTGAAATGTCTGTACCACCTCAGACACCTCAAGGATTGTAGGCTGCCCTCTTAGATACTGAAGAACTTCTATAAATTCACCACTGAAAGTATTCTGACAGGAAGTATAACCTCCTGGTTTGGGAACAGTGCACAGCAGGACCACAAGGCACTGCAGCTAGTGGTGTGCTTAGCTGAACACATCATAGGGTGTGCTCTTACTAACCTTCAGGACATCTACACTAAATGATGTCAGACCAGTGTGAGGAAATTATCCTTGAAACCAACCAACCCAACAATGGCCACTTTTCTGTATTGTAGTCAGATAAATGCTTCCGAAAGTCCAGTTCAGAGAGACTGAAGAGGAACTATTTCCCACTGTCCATTTGCATGTTAAATAAGAAAACTGTTTAGAAATACATGATGCCGATTGTTAACTCTCTTCAAATATAGGTTTTGCTTAACAGGTTGCAAAACATAATAGGTAATATTAATACTATTATTAATCTTTCCTACTCCAGTGCAAATCAAAATGAAATACTATTTACAAAAGAAAAACTAATTTTAAATTATAGAAGTCAAAAAAAAAAAAATCTTTAAACATATTAAGTTGCTTCTATGAATAGACAAACAAATCCAACCTCAGAAGATGTTTGCCGATGTGGTACAAATCAACATATTAATTAATTAAAAAAAGAAACATTTCCTCTGCCAGGACAAGTTTGATGACATGTCTTCGAATCAGAAACCAGGCAGGAGAAAAGTTGTCCATTGACTCTTTTAATTATCCCTTCAGCAAATGTTTGAAAAGGGGAGGTTCCATCACAGTATGTTACAGCATGGTCAGAATAACAACAACAGCAACATTTATTTATATAGCACATTTTCATACAAACAGTAGCTCAAAGTGCTTTACATAATAAAGAATAGAAAAATAAAAGACACAATAAGAAAACAAAAATAAATCAGCATTAATTAACATCGAATAAGAGTAAGGTCCAATGGCCAGGGGGGACAGAAAAAACAAAAAAAACTCCAGACGGCTGGAGAAAAAAATAAAATCTGTAGGGATTCCAGACCATGAGACCGCCCAGTCCCCTCTGGGCAATCTACCTAACATAAATGAAACAGTCCTCTTTGGATTTAGGATTCTCACGGAAGGGCTTGATGATGATGGTCATGTAGACTTCTGCCTTTCAATCCATCCATCATTGTTGGAGCATCATGAAGCTTTGAGTAGGTGGAGGTGGCGCAGGCCACCATCACAAAGAAACCGGAAAAAGAAACAGAAAAGAGAGTAGGGGTCAGTACAGATTTTAGAGCCACCATGTGTAATTATTATGAGGAAATTGAACATACAGAGTATCAGAATTAAGTTAAATTAAGTTAGATTGAAGTTATAAAAAGGCCATGTTAAAGTAATGTGTTTTCAGCAGTGTTTTAAAGTGCTCCACTGTATTAGTTTGGCGAATTCCTATTGGCAGGCTATTCCAGATTTTAGGCGCATAGCAGCAGAAAGCCGCCTCACCACTTCTTTTAAGTTTTGTTCTTGGAATTCTAAGGAGACACTCATTTGAGAAACTGAGGTTACGATTTGGAATATAAGGTGTCAGACATTCCAATATATAAGATGGAGCGAGATTATTTAAGGCTTTATAAACCATAAGCAGAATTTTAAAGTCAATCCTGAATGACACAGGTAACCAGTGTAGTGACATCAAAACTGGAGTAATGTGTTCAGATTTTCTTTTCCTAGTTAGGATTCTAGCAGCTGCCTTCTGCACTCGTTGCAAACGATTTATGTCTTTCTTGGGTAGTCCTGAGAGGAGTGCGTTACAGTAATCTAGTCGACTGAAAACAAATGTGTGAACTAATTTCTCAGCATCTTTCAGTGATATAAGAGGTCTAACTATAGCTATGTTTCTTAAGTGAAAAAATGCTGTCCTAGTGATCTGATTAATAATATCATCAGATATCAATAATGTGCGATTTAAAATTCAAATTACAGTCAACAATTACCCCTAAACTTTTTACCTCCATCTTGACTTTTAATCCTAATGTATCCAGTTTATTTCTAATAGCCTCATTGTATCCATTATTGCTAATCACTAAGATTTTCAGTTTTCTCTTTATTTAACTTAAATTAAATTAAATTAAAGTTATTATTCATCCATTCTGAGATACAAGTCAGACATTGTGTTAGTGAATCAAGAGAATCGGGGTCATCAGGTGCTATTGATAAGTACAGCTGTGTGTCATCAGCATAGCTGTGGTAGCTCACGTTGTGCCCTGAGATAATCTGACCTAACGGAAGTATGTAGATTGAGAATAACAGCGGACCCAGGATAGAGCCTTGTGGAACACCATATAGAATATCATGTGTCTTCGAGTTGTAATTCCCACAACTAACAAAATATTTTCTCCCTGTCAGATAGGATTCAAACCAATTTAAGACACTGCCAGAGAGGCCCACCCATTGACTAAGGCGATTTCTAAGAATATTATGATCAATGGTGTTAAATGCAGCACTTAGTTCTAAGAGAATGAGAACAGATAAATGGCCTCTGTCTGCGTTCACTTGCAAATCATTTACTAGTTTAACGAGTGCAGTTTCTGTGCTGTGATTTGTTCTAAAACCCGACTGAAATTTATCAAGAATAGCATGTTTATTGAGGTGGTCATTTAACTGCATAATGGCTGCCTTCTCCAGAACTTTACTTAAGAAAGGCAGATGGGTCTAAAATTTTTAAGAGCTGAGGGGTCAAGATTATGTTTCTTAAGAAGGGGTTTAACTACAGCAGTCTTAAGGCAGTCTGGGAAGACCCCCGATGATGATCAGATAAATAAGGGAAAACAAGAAGTAAAGATAGACTCAATATAAGATTTATAAAATAGTAACATAATGGAAGGACTCACATTAAAAAGACTAAATGTCCATACAAAATTAGAGGTGTTGCATTAGTTTTCCTGCTCTTGTTGTTAAGAACCCCTCTTGCTTTTTGAGTTTGTTGGTCTCTGACATTTGAATCCCCTGGTTTTTGAATTTTTGCTCTTGCTATGGGTGTAATTCTTGATTTAACAGATTTGGTATTGCAGACTTTCTTTTTGTATCTAAATTCTTTATTTTTACATTTTTTTTTAATTTTCACTTATTTACATTTGGAATTTATTCTATTTATGTACATCTTTATATTATAAATTAATTTTCTAATCTTGAGTTAGAAATGTTTTCAAAAATTCAAATGAGGAAGCAATGACAAGTGCTTGTTCCCTTACGGTGTAATATTTATTCCCTTTTTATATCTGTGTTTTTGCCTAGTTGTTTGTTTTTTTAATATGGATATTTCATCAGATTTTAGTTTTTATATTTATTCACATCATAATGGAGATAATTATGGCCATCATCTTTATTTTTATTATTCACAGGACACCATTTGGGTTGGGCGTCATCACATTTGCATTACTGCAGGATTAAGTCACTTGTATTTACAATATATCATGGCGTATCTAGTGTTCCTCAGTAGTTTTCTTTGTGTTAGTCTTTCTTTGTGTTTGTGTTAGGGTTTAGCAAATGGGTTTCCCTGGCTTTGACCTCCGCTTTACACTCTCGTACTTCCTTCTTGCTCTCGTCTATTTAATTATGTTCACCTCAATTTACTGTCTTCGCACTTTTGACCACTGACACATCCCTGGCTTATACTCTCAGACTTTTGGTCTACTCCCATTTTTTCCTTATTACTCACAATAATACATGGGCACATTACAACTTCTCCACAAAATACTAAATTGATCAAGTAGTCTGAATTAATCCAGGCATTAAAATATTAAAAAGTCTAAAGAAAAGTAAAAAGAAAATATAAGCCATGACAAAGTGGAAGGGTGTAATGTGAATTTAAATTAGTCCAGAAGACTAGTGTTCTCTCAATAGCTGCATGTAGCAAAATGTTTTGGAAGCAAAGTTGTTAGGAGTGCTTTCTTAATGAATTTGTAATGTGCTTCTGGCTATGACTGCCTGTTTAATAAGACATTCTGGATCATTTGTAACCAGCACATTTGATAAGATGAGATTATATGATATTTTAGGTTTTTAATTGTTTTATTGTATATAACAAGCCCTATTTAGGTATAGATATTTGCCAAAGATGTTTAACTATTTTGGGAATTTTAAATATACAAAAGTTATAGATGTGCTAAATATTATACTATTTATCTGTATGCTGATTGGTGCTTTTTAACTATTGTCAGGAATAGCATTCATGGGCTAGCATCCCTGTTAGGATGGGTTCCAGTTCCTTACCTGGCCAAAAGGCCAGATTAATTAGTGAGAAAGAAGGGAGAGGCCAATGAGGAAGGAAATATGATGGCATTCCAGGGCAGCCCTGTTTAGTTCCATGGGTGCCACCAAGGGGTTCTGCAAGGATCTGTGATCACTGCTTTATGGGGCCTCACCTGACCCAGAGGTACTACTAAATCTTCCATAAAAGGAGCCACTTTGCCTCACTGAGATGAGTTGGAGTCAGGAATGGAGGACAGACATACAGTACAGTAGCTTGCCTGGGACGAGTGAAGAAAGAAGAGAGAAGAAGAAAGGGGATTTAATTTTGCTTGTGAAATGTGTGAAGAAACCTGTTGAAGGTATTTTGCTATAATATACCTTTCATTTGAACTGGTACTTGTGAGGTTGTGTCTGTGGTCTGGGCCTCTGTTCCACCAAAACACCCCACAGGTCACACTATATTATATAAATAAACCTAATTAATTTAAGATTGTTTCTTTGTAATATTCTCCAGCCTTGTCATGGTGAATTGACCTGTGTACATGATGTGCTTCCTGAAGCTTGTTATAATAAATGACATCCATCGTGGATACATTTAAAACGGTGAGTTCAAATTTTCTTTATTTAAGATACTAATTTGCCTGACAGTGCTTAATTTCCAAGTAGAATCAAAGCTACATTAGTGAGCACTTTGTACATCCTCTACAAAAGATATTATGCTGCATGTTCCTTGTAAGTCAAATAGGCATTTTGCTAATGGAGACATTCCTCAGTGATGCAAAAAATTACAAAGTGAAGACTAAGAATACATAGTCATAGAACATCAGAAAATACTCATTTAAAATACAGTATAATACTGGTAAATTTAAACTGACAAAAGTCAAAATCTGTATACTGTATTTGCAAACAATTTCGTACTGTATGTAATATATGCTATAATATCAAATATATAATACTCATAATCAGCTTTTTGCTGCTATACATAAAGAAAAGGAATGCAATAAATATTAAGTAAGTGTACTGAAAACAATATGGAAACAATGACACTGTGAAGAAGTCATTGCATCATGTACATGCTTTATATTTTCTCAAACTCTTCATTGTGCACATTATAGAATTATAAGCAATTATCCACAGTTCCCAAGCTACTCTTCTTCATTGTGGTTCACTGAGCTAGTTTTTTTCCCATACTCACTTTATAACTAACCTCATATCACTTTCTCTGCCTCTTTTCTGTACTTTCCAGCTCTATTTTCCCATTCGTCCAGCGCTGATTCACTGTTCAGCTATAGCATATTAACCCCCAATTTTCTTCTTGAAGAGATGCATAAGGCAGTCTCATTGAGTATGGAAATGTAATGTTTTACAATGGGGAAGTTAACACAATGCTCATACAATGTCTTAGAAGTCTTCAAGCACAACTGACCTGGATATGCCTGCATGGCTGTCTGAATCAGTTGCTGCCTTTAGCTGTTGTTTACAATAAGTGCATGTGAGATTAGAACTGATGCAATCTCCATTTTTTGTTAAGGAAAGCAAGTTTGATTAGATAGATAGATAGATAGATAGATAGATAGATAGATAGATACTTTATTAATCCCAAGGGGAAATTCTTATACTCCAGCAGCAGCATACTGATAAAAAAACAATATTAAAATAAAGAGTGATAAAAATGCAGGTAAAAACAGACAATAACTTTGTGTAATGTTAACGTTTACCCCTCCCAGAGGGTGGAATTGAAGAGTCGCATAGTGTGGGGGAGGAATGATCTCCTCAGTCTGTCAGTGAAGCTGCTCCTCTATCTGGAGATGATACTGTTCAGTGGATGCAGTGGATTCTCCATTTAGATTTTGATTTTGGATTCCCAAGTTGATTTTTGTCCTGATCTCATGGCTATCATGATCATGACAAAGAAATTGTGTGCCTGTAGGAAAAAGTCATAGACCAGGGACCTCATTTATAAAGCTTGCGTACATACAAAAAGAGGCTTGAAATGTGAGCACACAACTTTCCACACTAACGTAGGGATTTATAAAAGAAAACATGATGGGGAACAAGTATTTATGTATTTACCACAACTCGGGTACATGTGTGCACAACATTTCATGAAGTAGTGAAATTCAGACAAATTATGACTTGCACGCATGAAAATTCATATCACTGAGCTGTTATTATAATGTGTATTGCAGTAACAAACATATTAAGGCTCAAATGTAATAAATATGATGCATAGGCTATATTTTAGTTCCCTTCAGAGGGCTAATGCTGCAGTTTTTTTCACTGACAAACTTTTTTCTCAGGGATGTGGCCAAAAGGTCAGAAAAGATTCACCTCATCATACCCTCTGTGTTGGACTTTAAACCAACCGACAAGTGCTATGCCCAGTTTTCGTATGGTGTTGGTTCAAATACATATAACATAATATGTTATCAACATAAAATGGGAATTTGCATGGGTATCCATGTTCCTAATATAATTAGAGTACCTTAATGGCCCTCATATTTCAAACAGGGTATCTAGCGAGAATGAAATTGCTTTTGTTAACCATAAGCAGTTACATTCAATTAACATGCAAGTCATCTGTGACGCCCAGATACTCTGGCATAAAAAAGGCAACTCCTGTCACAGATGCCATTTGCAAATCAAAATCAGAGAGCATTTATGTGTTTTTTCCCTCCTCCGTTTACATACACTCTGCCACTTTTTCAGCAAAAATCAAACCTTTTTTTTTCTTCCAGGTACGGTGTGGCTGGAGCTCATGGTATTTACAGTAGCAGTAATATGATACCATTCAACATATTTGTGCTTGTTGCTGACACCCATGTTTAGGCCACCAAATAAAGGTTCTTTACATTAGACTAACATATCCTCCTTAACAATACATTTTTTCTCAAAAAACTTGTAAAAAGGGTTGCATTTTTTTGCTTGAAAAATTATACTTTTATTAAATCTCATATTTGTACTATAAAATGTGCAAAACACTATAAGTTCTTTCAGAAGTATATAATAATAGAAGTATAATAATAATAATAATATATACAACACACTGTACATGTACAATGGTGCGAATGTCACTTTTCTCCCAGATTCACTTTCAGCTTCACTGACCATTTCAATTCCACTGCCTGAAGACAGATTTAATTCATTAACATTGCTGATGAGAGGCATTTCTTATGAGACTCTATTATGAGGCTACGAGAAGTTCTGTCTGCAGCGTTACCCAGGTTAACGCTTGACACTAATGCTGTTGGCACTTTTACAGCCTGAGTAAACCTCGGGTCTTATGCTTATAGATGTTGGGTCTATACCATTGCTCGAGTGACACTCAGGACTAACTCAACCCTGTTTTTATAGCCCAAGTGACGCTCGGGTCTAAAACTAAGGAGGTTAAGAAACAAGAACTTCTATTTTGCATGACTAGATGCATCATTTAGTTGCACTTACCAGCCAATGAATGTCTGTAGCATCATGATTACGTACATTATGATTATCATATATGGTTGTTTCAGGGTGGAACTGGGTAGGGTTTGAGGCAGGTTCACAAATGCACATTTACAAGATGATTGTAATTTATAAAGGGTAAACTGCGAAGAAATGTGCAAAGGCCAGATTTTACAAAATCTGATTATTTCACAAAAAGTTTTAAAAATGAGACCCTGGATGAAAAAGCCCTTTTAGGAGCAGGCAGAACGGAGGACAGGGAACGGACATGGGACAGGATACCAGTAGGTAATCAGAAAAGATAATCATCAGAAATAAAAAATCTTACACAAAAGTAAAAATTCAAAAAACAAGAGGAGTTCCAAAGCTGTCTAATACCCATTCCCTAAATCACTTAGCAAAAATTTGATTTTCATTAAGTTTTATCCAAAGTTTGGATGTTAAAAACAGAGTGCCAAAACATTTTGTGTAGCAACATCCATAATACATGTGACCCTATGAAAATTACAGCTGTTGCCAAGAAAAAGCAGTACAATTCTGCCACAAACAAGACAATGTATTTTATGATTGGTAGACAATCTCCAAAATTATTGGACAAAAATAGTTAAGACTAATTCTACAAGTGCCAAAATTCTTAACAATGGCATAATGAACACATCACTTTGAGTAGCCATTAAAACAGTACCTTGGTGCACATACTTTTTCTTTTTACCATTATAGTTTTTTCCTTAAATTAAAATTATTGTGTTTGTTGAACTGGTGCGGAAATGTTTGCTAGCCTTTTCAACTTTTTTACTGTTACTTTTAATGTAAAATTCTAAGTTGAAATTATGCTTTTTACTAAAATCATTTTATCTATGTATTCTAGACTGACATGTGATAGTGTACATTAGGTGATTCAGATGCAGTTTGGTACATCTTTTATCAAAGCCCAGAAAGTTGGACAATAGCCATTTTTTGAAACTTTTCTTGCTTTTTGTAGATGGTACACTGTGAATGGTTTAGCTGTCTAGCAAAAGGTTATAAGACCTCCTCACTGACAGCTGGTGGCAAATGGCCTGTAACTGGGAAAGATAGAGTCAGACTAAAGATTTGACAGCAAGCTGGAAGGCGGTCAATGGTCTCCTGTCTAACCAATATGAGGGAGCATATTCACTTAGAGGAGAGACCATGTTGCTCATTTTAGGAAACAGACAATAAAGGAGGTTGCATGGAGACTGTACATATTAAGAGCAACCGAAGACTCACGGGTGCAGAAACACCAGAGGTCATTAGAGGGAGTTCTAGATTGGTGTCACAAAAAAAACAGGTCTGCTCCTTCTTATTATAAAAATGTACATATCATATAATAAGCAATACTTCATGTAACAGTCTGAAAAAATCATTTTGGGAAATCAAAAGCTGTACTAATAGCTAATTTGTTGTAACAGCTAATTACTATACGTATTTTCCAAAAAAAGTATCAGTTACATTAAAACTAGAACTCCCAGGTTTTCCTGACCCCCTCAGCCCTACCAGAGGTAGGCCAAATGGCCCCTTGGTTTGAAACTAAAAACTCAATCACCGACAATTGGCTCCCATTCATTTGTAAATGGGTGGCCCATTGGAATGTGTCACTTCCCTTCCCCCCAAGAACTGCAAACCACCCATCACCTGTGAGGCCTGGCACATTTGCATTTGCTTACTCAGAGTAACTAAAATCCAAGGCAGGCCAGGAAAGACACACATTCACAATATATGGAAACACAAGTCAAAATTGAGTGAAAACAGAATGAAGAGTTGGTAATAGAATAAAATGAATAGAATGAAAACATTCACTCTCCAATGTATGTTTGTATAAAAATGTCATAAGATGAGTAAAGTTGTGGTCCATGGTTTTTGACATGCTCATACACATACAGAATAAAATGTAAAAAAAAGTGATCTGTCCCTCAGTTCCAGGTTCATCTCTTCATCATCTTTCTGCCTTTTGTCTCAGTGGCTACTTTCTCACACAGTCTGTCTGTCTGTATCAAAGTCTAAGTTTGCAGCATTTGCAGACCCAGTGACCATCGTTCCTGCATTTGGCAATGGAGTTCCTTGGCTAGTAGTATCACAATCTTCTTTTTTCCTTTCCACCCTGTACATGCAAATCTAGTGTTAACATCCTGTGGTATGTGGTATGGGTGACTGTGGGCGGGGCTGTGAACTGATGACAAGCTAAACTTGGGAATAAAAGGGATAGTTTACTACATGCATTCACAATCTTCTTCAAGAACCTACGGGTACGAACAAGCCACAAAGATGCCAAGAGGTTACACTCCTGCCGAGGCTTTGGTTCTGCTGCAGAACATGGACCCTTGTGACTCGGATGGCGGGGAAGTATCCATTCACTTGCAAGAGTGTTCAGACTCTGACATGTCTTCAGGTGATGAGATGTGTTCCGGGTTAGACAGTATAACTCCTCCAAAGAAGAAAGGTCGGCTGGAGACACAGACCACACAGAAAGGTTCCAAGTATGAGACAGCAAAAGATGGCACAGTGTGGGCTGAAGAAGAAGTGGGGAGGCCACTCCCTCACGGCCAACCAGAAACATATACATGTGATGGAGAGCCAACAGAAGAAGTATGTCCATTGAATTCTGTTATATAAAATAAGAATACATTTTTGCTAAGTTTCATCATCAGGTACTTATTTTTCATGATAGCAAGTTTTTTTTTTTCATTTACCAACAAAAACAATTTTCTTTAATAATTTTAGTCTGAGAGCTGTTTAAGAATATTTTACACACAATATACAGTGATGATACATCTTTGCCAATGCATCATTTTAATTGTACCTTTGTCACGGATGCTAAATAAAATTTGCTTAGTGGAGCCTTTTTTTAAAGATTTAATTTGCTATTTTATTTATGATTTTTTTTTTTTTGCCCTTGCTTTTATTTCATAGGTATTTTAATCATGTCCTCAAGGCAGTTAAGAGGCATCTCTATGCCTTTAATGGTTGCCTGCAGGGATGTACGGTATTTATTAACCTGTTACTGCCATGTGAATACTCTGTTTACTAATATTTAAAAGTCCCCTTAGAATAGACTGGCTTGGGTGAACACAGCTCTATTTTGTCAAACAAAAATCCTTTTTCTCATATCTTTTACCAGAATCTGGATGAGGTATTGGCACAGTTTAAATCGGATGGTTGGGCTAGATTGATACTCATTTGTAAAAAGATAAATCTTCTTTTGAAAATAAGTTTTTAAGTGTGTTATTACACAGTTTACCTTTGTCATTTATCACTTTGAAGAAAAAGTGTATTTCATGTATCATCACAGTTACAGGCTTCTCCAACAAGGCTAAGAGATATAAATCCTGGACAATTTTTTTATGGCTTTTCAAAACTGTCTGTTTTTTTTATTTATGGTTGCAGGAGGTTAGTTGTATAAAGCATTCAGTTTACCACTACATTCCATTCCCAACATATCCTCATGAGCTTTAGATAATGACTAAAACACAGAGAATGAAAGTGGTTGAAATGAGGGCTCTATAGAGGGTTACTAAGCTTGTTTTCTGTGACAGGCTGTAAACAGAGATAGACTTTATTAACCTTAAAGTGGAAATTATTTGCCAGAGAGTGATACTGACATAAAACTGATATAGTAAAAGAAAGAAAGATACTCGACAAATCATTTACTATATCAAATGTTAAGCAAACAAAGAAAACCTTAACTCATCCCGAAAAGAAAACAATAGTTAATTGATATCTCTCTATTATAAAAGAAAATCTTGAGATGAGATGAGACTATTGCCAAGAGATTTTTTTTAAGTCCCGCCCTCCTCTCAACCATTTCAGGTTAACGGCCCTAGTCCACAGTCCTCTGACCTCTCATTCGTGTGAATGCTTTTGTCAGACACAGTTTCTGCGCTCTCAGCTGTTATAAATTTTTATGTTATCCTCACTTTAAGTTCCCAGTAAAAGAAGGCTTATTATTGAAGAATTTCATCCCGAAGGGTTATCAACAGAAGAAATGAGTACACGGGCAATCCAAGCACTGAGAAACAATGAAGTCAAACGAATTAACGCGAAAATTGTTGATCGGTAACACAGCAAATTGGATAAATGAGTATCAATAGACTATGCTGAAACAGTTGGTGGTGATGGTATGGAAGCTGAATATCATGTAGAATATCTACAACCGTTAACACCGCCTGGTCTTCCACCAGCCGAATTACTGTTGAAAGAAGGATGTATCATAAGATTATTTGTATTCAAAATTGGCCGAACAATTCTGACATGTAAAACTTTAACAGGCAACAAAAAAGGTAATGTAGTACATCTTCCGTGGATAACATTAGACACCAAAGGAGATCTCGATATGCCATTCGTATTAAAACGTTTACAGTTTCCCATTAGAATAGCTTTTGCTATGACAATCAACAAATCACAGGGACAAATATTCAGAAAAGCTGGTTTATTTAAAAGAAACAAACAATATTCACTCATAGGCAGTTATACGTTGCGTTGTTATGATGTAACTCCAAACACGGAATCAAAATTCAATGCGATATTGACAAAAAGTTAATTCCAAATATTGTTTTCACTAAAGTTTTACAGTAAAAGTTTAAGTTTAAAAAGTATTTGCGTGTTAATTTCAAAGCCAAATGTAACGAAAACGTATAACGCAAGAATACTTCTAACGCAACATGTGTGACAATAAGCGCTTCACCAGCGCATCAGACAGATATGGGAGGCACACTAATCAAAACAAATAAATGTTTTATTTTCCTGGATCCCTGGATCCAGTGTCAAAGGGGTGTCCCGGCCGTCCACCACGCATGAAACATAATTTCTTTCAATTTAGTATGTTTTACTATGGTTAATTGCTCGCAGTAATGTAAAATAGTTAAAATAGCAAAGCGGCTAGTGGGTAGCGCCCACATGAGGGTTGGTGAGCGAAAGCAAGCAGGGGGCAGAGCATTCTAGTGTCAAATAAGAAAAATCAATTCATAATCTTCAAATTTACAAATTGCCTCATGAACACACCATTTTTCTTCAAAAGAATTCACATGTGCATTTATTCTGTAGAATGTACATTCTAAATACCCCCTAGCTTTTAGAAGTGCATGAAATATTCTTTTCACGTCACATTGTTAATGACTTCACTTTCTTTTCTGGATTGATAAATGGCCATCTTGGCCTGTCCAATGAGGAAATTACCATATCTGACATTCATCTTGATTATTTACATTTCCATTAACACCATAAATAAATACACAATCATTAAAAGGAACATTAAGAACACAAAACAACAACAACAACAACAACATTTATTTATATAGCACATTTTCATACAAACAGTAGCTCAAAGTGCTTTACATATTAAAGAATAGAAAAATGAAAGACACAATTATAAAACAAAATAAATCAACATTAACATCGAATAAGAGTAAGGTTCAATGGCCAGGGGGGACAGAAAAAACAAAAAAAACTCCAGACGGCTGGAGAAAAAAATAATAAAAAAATTATAACAGAAAGATAAAAACAGAAGTAAGAACATTTAAAAGAGGCTGAAATCTAGAACATACGTAAGAGAAAACATAGAAAAACAGTCTCTCTCTCTCTACAGAAAGGACATTTATTCATGACTGAAGGATCAAGCAGTGAGACAAGAATTAACAGCGATGATGCCATTGCAGCACACACCATTGCAAATCGCCAGTTCTTTTGTTTAATGGATGTCTATATTAGTTTCACCAAGCTGGCCCTGGTGTCTGCTCCACAAGGGTGTCTTTGGTATTGTGCTCAGTAGTTTCCAGTGACGTGCCAGCACACATAGTCTGTAGAGATCTTTCCCCACAGCACTGTCTAATGAAGTCAGCCTATTCTGTAGATGGCATACATACTTGACATCAGCTTTCAAACCAGCTGGTACCACAGTAACATCAGCAAAGCATTCACTGGACTCAAGCAACTCTATTAAATTATTGTTTATAGCCAGTTAATGATTAAGAGTTTGAAGTGGAAAAAAAATCAAAATTTATTTCTGATGTCTTAGAAAATCCAAATTTATTGCCTTATAGCAGCATTTGAAAATGAGAATGAAGTTGTGTGACAAGGCAGAATTGCAGAACTGCAGCCAACCCATAATTTACAACAAATAGTATTTAAATTATTGAAACTGTTTTTAATCTTAATATTATAAACATACTTAATAAGGCTAAGGAGTAGTGGGAGAAGAAACAGCAGCATATCTAGGAAATTAAGGAGGTTTATATTTCTTTAACGTTAAAATGAGAATCTTCAGACCTTTGCTTGGTTTAATAAAGTTAGTCTGATCAGTGGTTCTCACTATCACCTCTCAACAAACAGAAAAAAGGAAATGAGGCATGATAAAATCCAGTTAAGACAGAGAAATCTCTCTATTATAATAAAAAAAATCCTGAGGCAAGACGAGACTTTTTAGCCAGGGACGAGACTTGACTTTTTAAGAGAGATTCTTTCATGTCCTGTGAGATGAGACTTTGTGCCAGGGCCAGAAATAAAAGATGAAAAGTAGATGACGAAGTAGAACGTTGTAAAGAATTCAAAAAATGTTGGCACGACACACATGCAGAGCAGCTTAGAGATAAAGAAAGTACTAAAATTCAAAAGTCTCAAAAAATGATAGTAAAGATCGCATTAGCGCAAACAAATGGAAATTATTACTTGGTGAAATAATGGAACTGCGAAAAGAGATTGAATATATTTTTTGGATTTAAACTTTAAGTTGGAGACTTGTACATCGTTTAATTTGTGTTGCCATCAGGGAAAAGTAGTGTTTCTTCCCAATGAAGAGGCGTATTCGCGAGAAATAAAAGATTTGTCGTTTGGTGAATGTGAAATCCACATATGCAAGTGGCAGAGATGCGAAGTGGCTGCCGTGTAGCGCAGTCCCTTGGCGAGCGAAGCCCCCTAATCTTGCAAAAAAAGGTGTGTCAGATCTATACATTTGGTATTGTTATCGATTTTTCTTCCTGTTAATTCATTTACATTGCGTCAAGAAACGTTTTCGCCCACTACTGCCTTCCTTAGGTTTTTTAGGATTTAGTTATTGTTTGGTATATTCAATCAATTATTAACATGTATGGGCATAAATGATGGAAGTGATTCCACTCTGTTGGGCCCTTGAGCAAGGCCCTTAACCTGTAATTTCTCCGTCCTGGGCATGACGCTAATCTGTATCCAGCTCCAATTGGCCCACCAACTTACAAAGAAAGCACAGGGGGTTCATGGCAGGATTGGCAGTCCCGCCACTACATTCATTTGTATACATGTGTACGTACACATGTACATATTGTGAAACGAAGAACAGAGACATTTAAAGTGTTAAAGCACCACAGATCACTGCATTTAATGTCCAATGGTGAAAAAGTGCATAGAGAAATTGCTCTTCAACAGTCTTTTAACGGAGACTTCCATCTTGGTGGAGATCCTTGCTGGTCAGATGTGTGGTCAATTGTGATGTAGAACTTTGAGATGATCGAATTTTTTACTGGAGGAAGTGATGAGTCAAAACAGGAAGTAATGTCTACAGTCGTCCTGAGAGTTCCCCTCCATTTTAGGGCAAACAGTAGGCCTAATAGTGTTAAAGGTTGTGTCACACCCAAATCCTTCCCTATCAGTATTTCTCACGTGAATTTACAGGGGTTCAGTAGAGCCGAGTTTCAATTGCTACATCAGGGAATTATCAAATTTGTGTTGGAACTAGTTAAATTCTAGTCAAGACATGGTCTTTGACTTGGCCTTGCTATCATTTGAACTCAGTCTTGACTTGGTCTCATCCCCTATTTAGACTTGGTCTTGACTAGTTGCCACCTTAGACTAGTCTTGAACTTGGCAAAGGTGGTCTTGATTACAGCATTACATGCAATCAACTCGTAAAATATGTCTGCATTTCACTGATTGATAAAGGAACAAAAAGCAGAAATTTGTCACTTCACTGTTCAGCCATGAAAAAAATGTCTTCTGGATTTTATGAAGTTTGAACATGAAAAAAGTGAGCAACCCCACTATCACAATTGTACTTTACCACCATTCTTTCTTTCAATTGTTGTCATTTGGAAAAAAAAGGAAAACATTAATAGCAACATTAAAAACTACTTAAGTATATGTTTCATTCTTTGCCTTAAGTTATCTTGTGGTTTTGGGCATTTTGGTGGGTGGAAAAGGCTTATTGCTTTCAGTATGGCTGTACTTTCAAAATGACAAATATCCCTCAGATTATAAGCTTCTCCTGGATACATTTATCCTAACATAAAATGCTGATTTAATTTCATATAGTATATATATATTTTTTAAAACAGTCAATACATGACGCTTAGAAAGTGCTGCTTTCAATAACCATAAATGTTGCCTGGCTATAAAAGTATTTTAGAATGCCTAGCATGAACAAATATTGTCTGATATTTGCATCTGTATTACTCTTGATTCAACATAAGGATAGGCAAATTTTTAATTTCGTGTTGTATTACTCAGTGCACAAACAGTGAAGTTTCATCCTGCTATCATATGGTTTCCAACCAAATACATCAGAGTCATAGACTGCAAGCCTATCTGTCATCTGTAATTTGCATAATCTCTTTTAAGGATCAGATCCGTGCATGGCACTCAAGATTTGTAATTAATCAGCATCATGTATCAGCATTGTCACTATTAGTATTAGTTTGGCATCATTCACATCTTTAATTTGTTCTGTTAAATACAGGCTACTTAAAGCCGTCAGTTTTATTGCAATTTTGTTTGTCTATTGATTTACTGGCATCATTTTCTGAAATCCATTAAAAACTTCTTTCTGTGTTTGCATTGTTATTTACTTACCTAAACTCATTTAAAGAGAAGAGAAGACTGGTTCTATTTACCTTTTTACTTGTTTTTTAACCAGTCTGTGAAGTCATAAGGTTTCACTTTTTAACCTTGATTGGTAATAGCTTAGTTCATTCCAATATATGTATGAAAATGATTACCTTGGTGTTTTGTTTAGAATAGATTCTTGCAAGATAACAAAACAATAACTCAAAACATTTTTTGTAATAGGAAACTTCACTTCTATACTATTGTTTATATTGCTTCTTTCATTATATTGCTACTTTTGATTGCAATCTGGGTTGCAGCCTATTTAATATCCTGTCTTCCTCTTTTAATATGTCTTTCATTTTCCTTCATCCATACTTTTATTTACCTCTGTCCTGTTTATCTCTACACAGGCTTTCTTTCCTAAAACATAGATATGTCATGGATACTTGATCATTTTATTGTTTTATCTCATCTCATTTTGAACATTGTAATTAAATTATGACCTGCTAGAACATTTAAATTCTATTTTGAACTAGAGTCTAAAAAGACATCTCCACAATTTGTTTTGTGGTTTTTATTTTCTACAAACCATTAATTATATGTGGTTACCAGGGTGGTGCCCCAACCCTTTCACATTATTGTGTCTACTTTAACTATCTGAATTTAGTGTTTCTGATAGAAATCTCATATAGCAATATATTGTTCCCATTGAAAAAATGTTTGTGTTTTGATCATGTGACTATTTTCAATATATTCTGGTGTTATTTGTACATTTTTTGTGGTGTAATTCAGATATGTACTTTAATAATGATTACGTTCATAGTGCTAATCTGGGCAATTAAAATACACAGAAAATTAAACTTTCCCATTTCTTTTTAATAACAATAGTAAACAACAGTTAGATTAATAAATAAGCTAACAAATAATAAATACCAATAAATAAACACAAAAAAGAAATTTTAATCTACAAGTAGATAATGTGCAATTAAGGGTGGTACGGTGGCACAGCAGTAGTGCTGCTGCCTTATATTAAGAAGACTGAAGTTCACACCCTGAGTCCTCCCTATGTGGATTTCGCATGTTCTCATTGTGGATTTCCTCTGGGTGCTCCTGTTTTCTGCCATAACCCAAAGATAGGCAGGTTAGATGGACTCGCAACACTAAATTAACCCTGATGTTTGAGTATGTTCACCCTTTGATGGACTGGCACCCTGATGATGTTGCTTTTGATCAGAATAAAATTTTGTAACTGTAAACATGGTATGTTATCTGGGCAGTCAAAAAGCAGACAAAAATCCTTCAGTTCTGTTACAGCCAAAACAAGTAAAGCTGCCAATACCACCATTCCACAACAAAAGCACCCACCTACACCAGGCGCTCATCTTCAGAAAGCAATTCTCCTGTCTTTGCATGGAGTGCTTCATACCACCTAGTCTAGTTTATTCTACCAAGTTTTTAGATTCTCCAGATCTGCAATATTCAGTTTCATCCATCCAACTGCCTACGGTAAAGTTTGCTGTTAAAGATCCTGTATATGTATAGTTGCTGGTCCAAACATAGTGTTCTCGGAAGTTGCCGACAACCATCCAGAAAATTGACAAAGACCCTCTGAAAGTACACTAACATCTGTTGGGAGTGAGCACAAGCATCTAAGTGATGTTGAAGAAGCTCTGTGAGAGAATAAAGTGTTCAGTAGACAGCTCTGAGGGAGACTGGAAGTACAAAGTGAGAGAAAACAAGAGTACTGCTGCATGCTAGAAACTCTCGGAAGAGTTGCTCCTAGAAGATTGCCAGGAAAGCACTGAAACCGCTGAGTGGCCACGAGAAGTTGTTGAAGAAGTTGGGTTTCAGCTTGCAAAGCAACAAGCAACACTACAGAAAGATCTTGCCAATGGGTATTTCAAAGAAGGTAAATATAAAACAGCTATCACATGCTATATACTAAAGGAACAGCAGCAGGTGGAAGTGATGCAATTCCCCCAGCTAACTGAGCCATGGCTTATTTGAAGCTCAAGAAGTACTGTTAGATCTAAAATGAGTGCCATACTGCTTTTATGCTAGACAGATCATATTCAAAATCTTTTGCAAGAAGAGAAATAACAAGTGCAGCAGTATAAAAGCTGAAGAAGTTTTTGAAACTGTCTTAAAACTAGATCCTGGCAACAAACAAGCCAAAAATTAACTTTTGAAAATTAAACAAATCGGAGACTTTCACCAAAAGAATTTACAGATCAGAAGACAGAAATTACACAATCCATAATTATTAGGGATGTTCAAAATGTTTCTGCACTTTTTTCGCTCTATTTATTAAGAATTTTAAAAACAAATTACATCACTTTTCTACATAGCCATCTTCATTTGCAATGCAATTTCCCAGAGTTGTACCAACATTTTAATGCCCAATTACTACTCTTCCTGCCTTCACTGTTTTCAACGAAAATATAAAAGTGCGGAAACATTTTGAAAGTCCCTCATATTTACCCATTAGAAAAAACACTTTATAAGTAATCTACAAAAACCAATAAAAAATATAGTTCTTGAAGATTAGTTCCTGGGTGAGGATGTTCTATTGCCCATGATCCCAGGAGGCTCCATACCCGACATGCAGTCAGTGTTCCCAAGAGTAGACTCTTTTGAAGCCTTAGACTCCACAGATATTAAAGCCGAATAGAACTCATAAAAACTTACCTCTTAGTTTATGTGCCGTGAGACATCCAGCTGCTTACTCTCCAGCCATTCCTGTCGAGAGATGCCCAACTACCTGTCTCATTTGTCCTGCCAGGGCCCTAAGCGGAGCTTCCCAGATGTCAGTCATGTCCAGACCACAAGAAGAGGATACTATTATGGAGAGTGTTGCAAGAAAGCCTGGAAATGTTTTTCCATCTTCACTTCACCTCTCAAGTTATGCTTTCCAGACAAGTTGTCCTTTGTATGGGGTGAGGGGTCTGCTGCTGATTCATCCAGGGCTGAAGGTGATCTGTCTGTATTGTCAGCACTGTTGGGACCGTCAGAAGGGGATGCTGCATAGTTGCTGTCTAAGTTTCCAGGAGGGGGTGCTGTTGTGTTGCTGCCTGAATTTCCTGGAAAGGGAGCTGCCGAGTTATAATTTGCATAATAAGTTTTTAATGGAGAGTTTGAAGAGTATAGTTCAAAAGACATCAGAGTAAATAAAAAACAAGTGACCCTTATTAAACATAACTATGTTACAGAGGTTAAGGTAATTGAAGTTTTAAAACGGTTTTAAGAAAATAATGTATTTTGTATGAATCTAGTTTACACATATAATAATTGTTAATCAAACATTGCTGAAATGTTGGTTATATGGCTTCCAGGCAGAAAGGGGCAGATCCAGGAGTGCAGACAACAGAAGTCGCATCAGGGATGGAATGGCTGTCAGTCTTAGGTTCTACAGAGGGAGGAAGAGAAAAAGCATTAGCAAATGGCGCCAACGCCTGGTTCAGCAGGTAAGTACTATCACCAGAGCCCTTAAGCTGTCTTCCATGCATACACGTGTGACAATAAGTATTGCCTGAAAGCTTGGTATACTTTAGTTTTATTTTGTTCCACTTAGGTTCAAATAATGCACATTAAATTTTCACTCTGATGCATTTTGTGTTTTGTACCATTATGCATTTTATGATTAAGAGCTGAATGTGTAATTACTGCAACAAATACACTTCATGCTCAATGAGAAACCAACGGTAGTCAAAAATCTCTTCTCTTAGTTAGAATCACCAGTACAGTGTGTATATTCAGAGAAGATAGAGGAAGATATATACTTAACTGCTTAACAGTTTGTTTGCTTGGTATGCACTTGATAAGCCAGATAGATATTAATCAGCCAGATTGCATTTTGCATTGTGGAAGTTAATGTAATTCTTTTCATTATTATTACTTTGTATTGATTGTGAAGTTTTATTCAACTCTCTACCATGCCCATAAAAGTTCTTGTGTGAAAAAAATATAAAATGGTGATGCCGGAAAAGAAGGAGGTCTCTGATGTTAAAAGACTGCTAAACAAGACACGAGTTTTACATGCATTAGCATTCGGGTGTCTTGACCTTCTGAAAAATGCAACCAGTCACATAGACTGAGGTGTGTTATTCCCAAAAGCTGGGTATAAATGTAAAATATATCCTGATATGCTTAGACGTTGTATCAAGAAGTCTGTCTGGGTCCAGGAACACCTTATCAGCATGCCTACAGGTAACACAAGGAGAAATCTTATTAACTATAAGACAAATCCATCCATCCATCCATTTTCTAACCCGCTGAATCCGAATACAGGGTCACGGGGGTCTGCTGGAGCCAATCCCAGCCAACACAGGGCACAAGGCAGGAACCAATCCTGGGCAGGGTGCCAACCCACCGCAGGACACACACAAACACACCCACACACCAAGCACACACTAGGGCCAATTTAGAATCGCCAATCCACCTAACCTGCATGTCTTTGGATTGTGGGAGGAAACCGGAGCGCCCGGAGGAAACCCACGCACACACGGGGAGAACATGCAAACTCCACGCAGGGAGGACCTGGGAAGCGAACCCGGGTCTCCTAACTGCGAGGCAGCAGCGCTACCACTGCGCCACCGTGCCGCCCATAAGACAAATCATGTCTGACAAAAATTTCACTTAAATTTCCTTAAAAACCTTTCTAACAACCTAGAAAATAGATAGCTAGATAGATAGATACTTCCGTCCTTCCATTCATGTGACTTGCCAGCACTTTCGGGTCAGATGGAAAAGTTGAGCTTTTCGTTAGCCTGGAAGTACTTCTGGACTTCCGTCTCCATGACCTGATAGTACTTCTGGGTTATGTAAAAAGTATAAGTCCCCAGGTTCTCCTTAAGCATCTCCTAGCTGCATCCATGGTACCCAGCAGGGCTGTGAATCTGAACTCTACATCCCATGCTGCCCTTTGGGAATCCAGGGTACAGCTATGCTGTAGGTGTGTCACCATCTAATGTCTTGGGAGAGGCAGTGTCTCACGGTAGCTGCATTCCCCCATCCTTTGGTCCCTGGGCGTCCCAGCCAGGATGAGCTGCTGGCTGTCTATTACAATAGATATATAGCACTTTATTTGTCCCCATTGAACAATCTGTCTTTTCTATAGAAGCTCAATTAATAAAGAAATAAATATTATTTCAAATACCAATAATAACCAATCAAGCAACTACCGCCACTCAAATACACACCAGTATAAAAAAGAAACTCTTCTAATTTGTAAAAAGGGCAGTTGCAATGGCCATCACAGAGAAATACAACATGTACAAGTGGCTGCCCACTTTAAAGAAGCATAGTCTCCTAAGACACAAAGCCTGCTCTACCCTTTCTTATTTTGTTCCTCTCTGTTAAGAGGCCAGTCCAGCCTGTCACTAATGTGGACCATCAATACTTGTAGCAGTGTACCAAATCCATTTCTACTCCATGAATTGTGACTGAGATGCAGAGACTCTTTGATGTAGCAAAGGACAAAAGCCAGTTTCTTGGTTTCATTGATGTTAAGTTGCAGAACATTCCTTCTGCACCAACAAAGTTATCCACCTTGACCCCTATGCTTTGTCTCATCCCTATTTTCAATACACCTTATTGACGGATAGTCTCCTGAGAATTTATGCAAGTGACATTACTGGGAGTTGCATTCATAGTCTGTGGTGTACAGAGTGAAGAGAAAAAGAGACAGGACTGTTCTTTGTCATGCTCCAGTGTTGCTCACATCCATTTAAGACACCTAGTCCTTGAGCCTCAAAAACTGAGGTCTACCATACAGCTCATCCACTTTCATATCTCTGAGCTTATCCTTTAACAAACATGGCTGGATTGTGAAGAAGGCACTAGGGAAATCAAAAAATATAATCCTCATCATGCCAGCTTTGTCCTGGTAGAAGTAAGCCTTGTGGAGCAGACAGATAGCTGCATCTTTCACTCCAATCTTTTTGATAGGCAAACTGCAGTTAGTCCAACTGGTCTTTTACAAGAACTGCTATGTAGTTCAGGACCAACCTCTCAAAGGCCTATATGATGTGGGGCGTAAGGGAAAATGGTCTTTGATAATTAGTGTAAGGGGCACTTACCTTTTTTAGATATTTAGAACTTTTTTTTCCACAAAGCTCGCCAGAATAGGTCTTAAGAACTCGAGGACCAACTCTATCCAATCCCACTGCTTTTGCGATGGTTGGTCATCACTTATGAACAGCTCATACTGATGATCAGCGGTGAAATCATCACTGTCCATACCAGTTGTTGATGTAGTTGGGATAGCTGATAATAGTTGTTAATGTAGTAGGAATGGTATCAGGGAACTGGTCATTAAAAGAAGGTGGAGGTGATGAAAGAAGGGAAAATATATGTAAAAATTGGTCCAGGGTGTTATCTTTGTCCCTATTCCAATCTAACACCAGATCCCAAGATTGCTTGAGCCCAGTAATTATCCTCAGTCCACGACCAACATCTTTTATGTTATTATGAATGAGTTTGTTTTCTACTTTAATTCTGTAAGCTTCTTTTCTTTCACTCAGCTTTTTTGTTATCACTCACTTTAATAATTACTAGTGTGGTCTATTTGCCTTCCTCTATATGTTCAAGGTATATGGAAAATAAAGAGGGTATATTCAAGAAAACACGTTTCACTGAAAGAGATACATAGGCTGGGTAAAAATATTTAACTAAAGGTAAATATGGGTGTTTAAATTTTTTTTTTTTTAGGTTAGTGAAACTGGAGAAAAAAGTATTTTTTCTTGTGGACAGTAGACTATGGAGAACAAAACACATTTTTGAAAATTGATGGTGTAGATCAAATGCAACTGTGTTATTTGTGCTCTTTCAACTTCATTATGAGTGTATTGCTTCCTAAATTTTATTTATATGGGTTTATCAGTGTTGGGAGTTTAATATGCGAGTGTCCTGATAATATTATAAAATGATATTTAATATTGGCAGGCAGATTAAATGGTAGTTTATACTACTAACATGTATCTACTTACTGTATTGGTGTATTGGAGTTAACCTTGCTTCTGTTGCTTTTATTTGTTTATTTATTTATAATATTCTTTTCATTAATCCACTTTGCTCTAAAGTTGATTTTCACCTTTCTAACTATTATTCTTCAATCATGGTTTGTGACTCACTAATTTGTCATTGGAATATTAAATTGAATACAAAGGCAGGCCCAAAAACTCGAGGAATCGTTGAAAAAAATGATTATGTAACTCACAGCAATTCTGTTTTAGCCACCATCAAAATAATCAACTGAAGATGCAATACATTTGTTCTAGTGCTTCTTACATTCCTGGAATCATTTTCTGTACATTATCTTGTTACCATGTCTACAGCCTCTACCTTGGTAAGAAATCATCTTTACTGCATTCTCAACTTTAATTTCGGGAACAAAAAAAGTCACAGGCAGCGAGATTCATAGGGTGTAAAGCAACAACAAAATTATTTTACTAAAAAAAATTCTTTGACTGGCAATGCAGTGTGTGCAGGTACACTTTCATGTCACAGCTGTGTGTGCAGGTGCTCTATCATGGTGCAAAATGCAGTTTTGATGTGTCACTGTTCCAGACATTTTTATTTCCTGAACGCCTCAGCGGTTCAATGTACTGCTGCTGACTAAATGTTTGTTCACAGGGTACAAACCGTTTATTAGCATGTCATCAATGTCAAAATGTTTGATATGACCTAATGTAATTTTTTTTTACTTGGATAGAGAAAAATCATCAACGTCTGTGACGTTGCAGGTCCTACTCCAATGCTCCCTCTTTCCATTTGGGAGCCTCTCAAACCTGCTACTGTTGATAACATAACCGAATATGCTTGCAAATGAGGACAAATCACACTTGTAGCAAGGGGATGGTGTAAAAGTGTTCAGTGCTTTTATTAAAAACAAAAACAAAACAGTGTCTAAATAAATAGTGCAGTGCTCCAAAAATTCATAAATAAATAATCCATAAAAGCAGGCGACAAGTGGAGGTTAAAATAATCCAAACAAATAAATCCAATTAAAACAAAGTTAAAATTAACAGACTGGAAGCAGTCCCTTTTTAAAAACCTGGTGACTTCTCCTTTTAACTGCCGGTTCCTCTGCTTATCCCTCATAGCAGAGGAGTCGCCCTATCAGCAGACACAACTGACCTTCTACAGGTCCGGTTGCCTTCCATCCCTTAGCTATGTACAGCTCCTTTGCCGGACCAAGACTCGGGTCCCCAGCAACCAGGGCGGTGCTCACACTGAGGCTCTCCTTCCCAAGCCACCTTGACACCCGCCGCCTTCTGCGGCAAGTTGTCCACACTTCTGGCCACTCCAGCTCTTCTGAACTGCTCAGCTGGAGCGACCACTTCTTACTGCCCCCGAGTGTCGGCCAAACACTCTTTCCAGAGGCTCTCCACCCAGCTGCCTGCCTTCATACTCATGAGCCTGCTTTTCCTTCTCGCTCACTCCCGCAAAGGCTCTTTTCTCCTCCCACCTTCTTCTTCTCTCCACTAATCTCCATTCTGTGTTTTCTTTAGTATTCCTTCAATCTCCCCTCCCCACTCGCGCTTCTCCTTTTTATATGGTGACGTGGCACAGGTGTGGTGATAGCAGCTCCCGGCATCAATTAAGACCACAGGTGACTCCACACCTGTGCACCTAAGTACGGAAACGCCTGCACCGCATCGTGCATTTTTTCAAAGCCGAGGACCCGCTATATCACAATGTCATGTGCAGAATTGTAGAATGTCAGAAATGCACACTCGATCAAATCAGCTCAATGCTACTGATTACCAAAACTGTAGTCATATGATTCCTAGCAGTTATGACCAGCAGAGGGAATGGCAGCAACCCAAACCTCAGACACAACCACCACGACAGTCCTAGCATAATAAAAATGTCTATTTCCAATTCATTAGTCTCCCACCCCAACTGGAATAACAGTCAAGCATTATACCGGCTGGGTTACATCCATTATGGCCTCCCATGAAGGCCAGGAACCTCCATTCATCTCAGTCAGGGTGCCAGTCCATCCCTTAGGGCACTAACACAACATAGTCGATAACTACACATAATTCCCATTCTATTGACCATTTCATAGAATTTTTGGGTCCCTCCAAATATATGTATGCATGGTGTGATGTCTGTGTATATTATATGTGTGCAAACAAAGACCAGACAAAAAACACCAAAGAACACATTGCTGCCGCTCTAAACCTTACTATACAGGAACTGCACCTCTGTCTTCCCTATGATGTATCCAGTTGTCCACCCAGTAAAACACTGTGCCACAAGCACCAGTAGCTACTTGTTTCTCCTTCATCTCTCTTTCTTATACTTAAAATAACCCCTTGCTACTTAATTCCTTGCTACTTAATTCCAAGTTTTTGGCTCCAAATAACCTCAGGATTCCACACTCAGAAGGAAAACATCATTGAGATGTCTTTGTACCCCAGCCTGCAGTTATTTCTTATACATTCAGAAATGTTTCTAGCCAGGTCATATGGCTGTCTCACAGGAGCTCCCAATGACAGTTTCTGGTGCTTCCAAGACTGATTTTCCTATCCAGCCCTTGGCACTATTTCTAGAAAACAACCTTTACCAACTCATGAACATGTTCTTAACCATGAGCGATTCCAAATGGTAGTGGTCAAACAAAACAAAGTGACATTCAGAATGAATACACTATAAACAGTATTTAAATTCAAAACAGTGTAAGCAATATTCTGTAAAAAAATACTTAGAATCCTCAAATTCAGAATTGTGGAAAACATCCCAGTAAATCAATAAGACAAATTTCTAAAACCTTGAAAACATTACCAAAGAAACATAATCATAACAGCAAGTATCAAGACCCCAATATATCAAACATTGAAAACCTGCATTATTGCTTCATAACTCTGGATATTTCTCCTAGCCTTCTGCTTAATTCCAATAATCTACCTCTTATATTAAGTTCCCTTGGAATAATTGCTTCCTGGATACTTCATGAATCAACAGTTCCTTACCCACACAAATATCAGAATTTGCTCCCTCTTAAAAATATAGATCTTACCAAGCCTTGTCTAAAGTCTCTCCTGTTCCTGGCAACCCCTAGCCATAAATTTAGAGTTAAATACATCTCAATGTCTATGACCTAGTATAGTGGAGACAGACTTATCCTGTTTGGCTTTGTTTGTAGATATAAATATAAAGAGTTTTATGGAGGTAGTGAAATAGTACATGCTATTTGGCCCCCAGCTATTTCCCATTTCAATCAGTACAGTAAAGATCAGAAAAAAAAAATAACAATTGCTTCAGTCAGCAGGGTATGTTTGTTTAGTTCTGTCACTTTCTATGAATTATTGCACTTTGTGGCTGATTTAAAACATGGTCCAGACTGTCAAAATCAAAGATAGAATAAAAGAATCAATCAGCATGATAAATGTACTTAAAACAATATTGAAAATGAACATCTTAAAGCCTTAAAGCAATCAAGGGTTTTATATTCTGTGATGCCATATGCAGCTAGGATAAAATTGTTGTTTGCAAGGTTAGCGAGAAATAGACACGCATATATAACATTAGGCTCTGTGCTATTGTACAGTCATTTTGAAGTGATCAATGACACAGTAGGGTTACACCCCATGCTTTTATACAGGCATTGTGACTCACACAATACACAGATGGATTCCAAAGGGAAGGACAATTCTTTTATCACATCACAGCCAGTTGATTTTTTTTTTTTATTGCAAGGTAAAAGCATAATGCTTTAAAATGTGATGAAACATAATGAATAGTGGAAAAGAATGAATATAAAATCAATGTTAAACAACCCTTCATTTAGATTTATTTTACACTTTTAAAGTTATGCAAAGTCAGGGACTTATGCTACATACAATGTAATTCGAATGATTGACTATTAAATGTAGTAGCAATCATACAGCATTCAGATTTGTTGGTATAAGAAGAGAGAGACACAAATGTATACATGTTTTCTCAGTACATTCCTTCCTTAAATATCACACACCGTTCCCAGGTGCTTTCCAGAGCAAACAAGATCCCATTATACTGTAATATCAAATATTTAGGCTAAGCAGTACAATAAAAAACAACCCAACAAAATCAAAAATGACACACTGACAGATTACAGAAGGAGCTTAGAAGTATATCTAGAAATATTATTTAGAAAATAATTAATGAAATTGTACACTGAAAATAATTCATCCACCCCCAGAGTAACAGCAATCTGGTACGAAGTAGAAAATAATCTTGGATGAAGTTCCTGTTCATAGAACAATAACAATATTTATTTATATAGCACATTATCATACAAATGATGTAGCTCAAAGTGCTTTACAGGATGAAGAAAGAGAAAAAAGACAAAATATAAAAATAAAATTAGATAACACTAATTAACATAGAATAAAAGTAAGGCTCGATGGTCAGGAAGGACAAAAAAAAAACAAAAAACCAAAAAAAACTCCAGATGGCTGGAGAAAAAAACAAAATCTGCGGTGGTTCAAGGCCTCGAGACCGCCCAGCCCCCATTCTACCTACTATAATTGATCTCATTTAGTCCTCATGGTTTTAAGGCTTTACATGGATGATACTGGCAAAGAATGGCATACAGTAGTCACACAAACGCACATCCATCTTCTCTCACTCATTACCATAGACTGTGTGTCTTCCAGATGAGGGAGGAAATCAGAGTATCTGGAGAAATCTATTGCAAACTCTACACATACAGCAATCTAGCAATCCACTTTTTTGTGTTGTGAATCTTGTTATTTGTAGATTCTGTTTCAATTTCATGCATTGTTTTGAATTTGTCTTTGGGTTTTGCTATGCTAACTTACTTTTATCGTCATGACAGTGATGTTATGTTGTCCCCATTTTGATGAGGCTATTTTCATCTTTGTTGTCGCTTGATTGGATGCTTTTGTCACTGCCAGCATATAAAAGATGGTGGTGCAGTAGTCTAGTTATCCTACATTTGGGGTTTTCAAGGTTCATTTTTTCTTTGTGGGCTTGAGCTTTCTTTGGTTAGAGGTTAATTTCAGGTTAGCTTGATTGCTGTATTTTGCTCAGATTTTTTACTTTGATTCTCCCTTTGGCCTAAAAACTAAATAGTTCACTTATCTTGTTAGCTTTACTGGTACAACCTCTGCCTGTCCATAACTCTGAGTTTGCCAGCCAGTCTGTATTGAACTAATACTCTCCTGGGGTCAGATTTATAAAACTTACATACACACAAAAAGAGGCCTGAAATGTGCATATGCTACTTTCAACACAAAAGTCAGGATTTATAAAAGAAAACTTGATGAGATACATTGTGTATATTTACAGCAACTCTGACTCATCCATCTGCAATATTACGAAGAAAATAGAAATGATGAAACTCTTGATCAAGTGGGGAAAAATGGCCAAATCAGGTAAATGACAACTCCACATGTGATAATTCACATCACTAACTATTATTATAACACTAGCAAAATACCCGCGCTTCGCAGCGGAGAAGTAGTGTGTTAAAGAAGCAATGAAAAAGAAAAGGAAACATTTTGAAAATAACGTAACATGATTGTCAATGTAATTGTTTTGTCACTGTTGTGAGTAATGAGTGTTGCTGTCATATATATATATATATATATATATATATATATATATATATATATATATATATATATATATATACTACAAAATACCAGCGCAGGAGAAGTAGTGTGTTAAAGAAGCAATGAAAAGAAAAGGAAACATTTTGAAAATAACGTAACCTGATTGTCAATGTAATTGTTTTGTCACTGTTGTGAGTGATGAGTGTTGTTGTCATATATATATATATATATATATATTTACACACACACACATAAACATATATATATATACATATCTATACATATATATCTACATATATACACACACATATATACACACACATACATACATACACACATCATATATACACATACAATATACATATATATATATATATATACATACATACATATATATATATATATATATACACACACATATATATACATATACATACATATCTACATATATACACACACAGCTATTTCAGTATCAGTGCAATACGCTGTTTGTTAAAACGGATAACTCCCGCTCTTACGTGCAATAACAAATCAAATCATTCAGTTGTCTTTGCTCATATGTCATTTTAGAGCTGGACGCCTGGCATCTTTTTGGCAACAAGTTTGTTTCTGTTTGGTGTGAGGTTCTGTGTTGTGGAGATTCTCAGGATGGATTGCAGGTGCTCATCAGTGAGGCGACTCCTGTGTGCTGTTTTGTTAGTCTTTATCACTGAGAAGAGCTTCTCACACAGATATGTGCTACCAAACATGCACAAGGTTCGAGCGCATGTAGACGGACTTTTTGTTCTTCAAAGTCACCAAAGCGCCGTGCAAACTCAGTGCGCTCAGTTTATCAGCAAAGTGCGTATTTTGGGAACACCGTAGTGACGACTTGGTTCAACATTACTTGGCAACAGGGAAAGTGGGGCAAGTTGCACTGGTGCATTTGTGTCTCCCATAAAAGCAGCTTCACTTGAAATCACTTTGTGATTGTGCACGGGTAAAGCGTCCGCTGAAGTGTCAGATTCTTATTTAATTCTTCTGCTTTCTGTATCTTCTGCATTGCATTCAGGTCTTTCAGGTTACCCTGATGTTTTGTCTCATAGTGCCGTCTTAGATTAAATTCTGTAATTACAGCCACATTAGCTCCACAAATGAGACACACGGGTTCAGTAAACATATACTCAGCCTCCCATCGGTTTTTAAAGGCTCTATTTTCAGAATCAACTTTTCTCTTCAGCATCGTGTGAGCTAGCTTCGCAATAACTTGCAGCATCATAAGCTAGACTTGATTAACGGTAAGTGTTGGCAAGGCAGCTGAAGCGCTGCATTATGGGATCTGTAGTTTTTTGTGTTACCAGTGCTTCATATACCCGGGCCATTACTAACAATAATACAGTATATAAAATGATCTTGTGGGCCGGATATAATTACGCGCGGGCGGATGTGGCCCGGCCCTTGAGTTTGACACATATGGACTAAATAGAACTTGAAAAGATATATTTTTCAAATGTGATCGCGCAATTCAGATAGAGTTGACGCGCACTACAGCCTGCATGCCTCAATAAGTCATCCTCCCCTCACTCTTACTTTTTTACCGTTCATCTAATGAATACACTGAGTATGGCTTTACCAAACCAATCATTGATGGCGAATAAAGTATCCATTATTCGAGTATGTAGATCAGGGTATATATATAAATATATATATACCCGCGTATCATAGAGAGTAGTGTGTTAAAAAGCTATGAAAAGAAAAGGGAACATTTTAAAAATAACGTAACATGACTGTCAATATACAGTATTTGTTTTGTGAGTTTTACTGAGTGTTGCTGTCATCAAGGATTTGATTATCATTATTTCTTTCAATCAGGTTCGTATTTGTAGGATGTGTTGTGTTCAAGTTACATTCCGTGTTTGTCAATCGTTGTAAAGATGACAGGTTTCATTCATCGATTCGTTTCTTACTGCATCAATAAACAGCTCGTCTTCTTCTTTATCTGAGACCTGACACACTGCATGCACGGGTTTTTTTACACTGTCTTCCTTTAGCGGGACATTGACTTTTTCCACCGTGTGCTTTGTTTCCACAGTAGCTCCATTTATGAATATGCTTGTATGTATCAGACGCTTCATATTTTTTGCTTCCCTTTCAATTGTGTAATTCGTTTTTTGTTCAGCTCTTTGGAACTGTTGCTTTTTGTCTGTGCACTGCGTCAGTTAACATGAACCGCTCGGTGTACATGCATCGAAGTTTCCCAGCTGTGCTGGTGCCATGTCGCTATGTCCATGGCTGTATCTAATGTTACCTTAGTCCGGCACTTAAAACTTTCTCTCGCAATTTCGCTGAGTTTGTGCCAAACACCACCCTGACCATCTCATCTTCCTCTGCATAAGCACAGTCCTTCACCCGTGAATATTTACCCGTGGCAGTTTGCTATTGGAGTGCCGCTGATGGACGGCCTTATATGGGTAGGCACTAAATTACAAATGCCAGCGGCAGCCTGTCTATGAACTTAATTTAAAGTTTAGGTTTACATCGTGCTTTGTTTCCGAAGTAGCAGAACTCATGAATATGGTTGTATATGTCACTCGCTCGCTTCTTATTGTTTCGCTGCCTTCTCAATTATATAATGCATGTTTTCTTCAGCGCTTTTTGGGCCTCTTCCTGGTTTTCTACGTACTGCGTGATTACGTGGGCGTGATGATGTCACACGAAACTCCGCCCCACGGGTTTCAAGCTCATCTCCATTACAGTAAATGGAGAAAAACAGCTTCCAGTTATGACCATTACGCATAGAAATTCGATATGAAACCTGCCCAACTTGTGTAAGGAAGCTGTACGGAATAACCCTACCAAATTTCAGCCTTCTACCTACACGGGAAGTTGGAGAATTAGTGATGAGTCAGTCAGTCAGTCTGTCAGTGAGTGAGTGAGTGAGTGAGTGAGTGAGTCAGTGAGGGCTTTGCTGTTTATTAGTACAGATTGACGTGACAAACATTTTTAACTTCAAAAGTGATGAATATGATGTACAGGCTAGTTCCTGTTTAAGAGGTTCAATGCTGCGTATTTGCACAGAAGAACTTTATTTTTTGATTTACCTCAACATAAATTTTAAATTTCAGTAATTGCATTAAATAAAACCCAATTGTGATTCACTCTCTGTGTCCAGGGAATTTCAAATATATAGCCTATAGACTATTCATAACTTGACTTCATAATTTGACACAACACAGCTTTAATGGCTCTGCTTGAAGACTACATAAATGGTCATATATGAAGGGAAGAAGCTTTTGCAGACCAATATGATTTTTTGCCCATAATCATGTCTGGCTTATGAGCTGATTTAGGCTTTCAAAAGTCATTTACTAGGAATTATGTGCCAAAGTGCTCCTGGTATTTGAAAGACAGAGTGCCCAGAATTGGGTTACACCTGCTAATATGGAGATTTTAACAATGGCTGACTTTCTGTCAACAAGCATCTACCAGAAGGGACTGGCAGACAGGTCAGGTATAACTCAGTCACGTTTTTTTTTTACGTTTTCCTAACGTAATCAGGGAAATTTACTGCACTTACATTGCATTAAGGACACCTCGACAGAATGTTTGGAAGAGGAGTTGATGATGGTGTTGTGCATGAAGGCTGGCTTGTTGGAATAGAATCATTTGGTCTGTACTATGCAATTTAATAGTAATCATGTCATTCATTACTTGTGTCTGGTTATAGTGGCTACCTGCTCAGACACTGGTTCCATATGCCTTTCTCCAAGCCCAGAGCGCAGAGGAGACGAGCTACACTGCAGTGCGAAGCACAACATTGGATTCCTGAAAATGCAGGTGGCTTTATCTGTATGCGTCAGGTGGGTAGAAGCTCCGACATACATACGAGTTTGATTAGGGTGGTCTATATTGTAATGAAAGGGCTGGGGATTCTTAGGACCATGTGGCATTATAGCTACTTAGCACTGTGCTTTATGAAGGAGCAGTGTGTTATGCAAATGGAACATCTCAGCAAACCTGACAGGGCAGAGAAGAGGAGGTCCTGGGAAAAAGGGTGGAAAGAGCTTGAGAGACAGGATTGAGGATGGAAGGTTTTGGAATGGAGGGGTGCTCTTTCAGAGTTGATGTCGGAGAGCAGGATGGCATGGTGTGCAGCAACGGCAGAGGGAGAGCACAGAGAGAATGAGTGACTACAAGGGAGTGAGAGCAAAAGAATGGCATGCTTTAGGGACATAGCACTGAAGTGAAAGACAAGATGTGTAAAGAAGGTAAGTGGGTCTAGGAAAAATTAAAAAGTTAAGGCGTCTCTCACAGCTGGAACACTGGCAGTGCAGTTATGAGACAATAATAAAGTCTAATGAGTAATTTAAACACTTTGAATGTGTACTAGTGTTGTTCCTTTCAGACTGAGTGTGGGTGTTATGATATATTATTGTTTCAGGGTGGTATCCACGTAGGTTTTGAGGTGCGTTCATACAGTATATGCACATTTATAAGATAATTGTGATTTATAAAGGCTATATTGCATATAAATGTGCGTATACCACATTTTATAAACCAGATTCATTTTGGTGTATGCATTTTCCTCTTTTTCGGCATATAGATACTTTCATGTTCGAATCCATGCTAAGTTTTATAAATGAGACCCCTTGTCACGTGCAGTAATTCACAATAATCTTGGTACTGACTTGGTACCAACAGAAAACTAGGATCATGAGTTTCCCCGAGATGGGAATGGTGCTAATAACTATATCTTTTAGAAGAAATAATTTCTTTAGCTTGTGGCTTGGTTGCAGAGTCTAAGAAAATTAGTGGTATTAAAGAATACCTTAGGTCTCTAAAATCAGATAAGATTATGTTACCAATAGATTTAAAAAATAGTCTTACATCAGTTAAGAGACATGCAAAAAGCACTTAACTGAAAGTTTATGTATTTTTGTGGAAAGTCTGTCTGTGTAGTGGCAGCATGTTCAAAACTTAAGATTTACTATATTTTGTATTCAGCTTGCTGAATGCGAGGCAGAGGTGTCATGTCACTTAAATAATTGATCATTATTATGTATGATACAGTGGTTATGATCTTAACACTGCAGTCTTAAAATACTGTGTTGCTTTGAGGTGCAATATATTCCACATGGTCTGTAACTATTCTTCCATCCATCATTTGTCTAACCCACTTAATCCATTACAGGATAATAAGATGTTTAGAAACTAGTAATTCAAAAGCAACCTCTTGCAACTTTTTTTTGATCCCATAATAGATAAGGATGGCTCAAACAATAGATTATTAAATGGACATGAATTAGTTTTTATCTATCTTCTAGTATATCCTTATTTTTTGAGATTATAAGGTATAGAGACTGTGTCAGCTCAGAAATTTACAAGCACATTCCTTGGTAGAGCTTTTCCGAAATACTTTTTAGGTTAACCTGCATTACAAATGTCAGTTTGCATAAATTCTGAAAATGTTTTTGAGATTCTTTCAGAGTTAATAAGTCCACTAGCATACATTTCATTAACTAAATTAAATAAAAAGATTTCCAATGCCTTTTTATCAGAAAGTGGGCCTCTTAATATTTATTTAATAAACAGGTGGTTAGGGTTAGGTTTAGATTAGGGGATGAATGCCTAAAAAGGTAGTGCAATGGCACACTAGTCCCATAAACTGCTTGAAATCTGTCCTCCTTTATTCCAAAAACTTCAGGATACTAAAAACATCCTCCTATAAGGTGTTATTGTTCTATCTTACTTAAATATTAACTATATATTTAAATTGGGGTTAAAAATTCTGATAATACATCAATAAAAAGCAAGGGTTCAGAATTAGACTGCCTCCTACTGTTCAATGTTAAAATCACAGAAGCACACAACCATACAATAATCTAAATGTATATTCCATGTAATATTTTAAATAATCAGCACTATAATACAAATAATTTAGAGTCTGCATAAACTATTTAAATTAGATATTCTAAAAAGATACAATACTGTAGAAAAACCTTTAACCTTGGGCCTCCCCAATTATAAACTTTAAGATTACGGCCCAAAGTATAGATTTTAAGATTAGGATTTGTACAAGGGGTAGGATGTACAGTACAGTGGAACCTCGTTTCACGAACGTCTCGGTTCACATACAACTTGGTTCACGACCAAAAAGTTTGCCAAACTTTTGCCTCGGTGCACAACCACACACTCGGTATACGAACAAGCCAGTTTCCCTTGCCTGCCTGAGCTGAGCTGAGCTGAGAGAGAGAGAGAGCAAGAGCGAGTGAGCACGTGCCTGCTGGGGAGGGGGAGGAGGAGATTGCTGTACTGTTTGCCTGCCTATATGCAGCCAGTAAGTGCAAGCCAACCATCCCCCAATTCCACGTGCCTGCTGGGCAGGGAGAGGAGGAGATTGCTGCACATGTTGGCTTGCACTTACTGGCTGCAGATAGGCAGGCAAACTATCCCCCCAGTTCCATGTGCCTGCTGGGGAGGGGGAGAAGGAGATTGCTGCACGTGTTTGCCTGCCTATCTGCAGGCTGTACGTGCAAGCGCACCATCCCCCCACCACAGGCAGGCTGAGAGAGAAAGAGAGAGAGAGAGAGAAAGTGAGCGAATGAGCGAGTCGCGTGGCTGCAAGAGCTCTGTTCATTGTTCACCTTCCATTGGCTTCTAAGCAAGTGAAGAGTGGTGAGAAGAAAGTTTTGAAGAAAATTGAAATCAAAGTAAAGAAAGAAATTACAAGAGGTGGAAAAACTGTTTACCAGTTTACTCATTTACCAATCTGAGAACCCTCGTGCTTTCAAGCAGCACAATGTAAACAAAGCCAGACTGCCAGTAATGTGGGGGGCACACAACGAAGGGTTGGGTCACAAGAACTTTGTTTTTGGAATGGCTGCATGAGGCTTTCACTACCACCATCTAAAAGCACCAGAAACCCAAGAAATCACAAGAGAGAAAACACCTGAAGGAAAACACTTCATGCCAGAACTCGACTCATGCAAGGTTAGTTTTCTTGGTGGTTTTTGTATTACGTATTTTTCAAAAGTAAATTTTTCAGTTCATAGCGCGATTTGTTGCAATGTTACTTTTCTCTTTTATCAAATGTTCGCTTTTTTCCTTGTGCTTAAAACTCATGAAAGTGTTTACAAATGGAGTTTTTCATAGCGCGATTAGGTGCAATGTTACTTTTCTCTTTTTTCTAATGTTCGCTTTTTTACAATTTATTTACAATTTATTTGAGAAATTCCAGTCTGGCTTTTGCACTAATCATAGTACAGAAATGGCACTAACACGGGTTGTAAATGACATTCTGATATCCTCTGATGAAGGAAACTCCACTGTAATTATGTTGTTGGACTTAAGTGCAGCATTTGACACCATTGACCATTCGATTTTACTGCACAGGCTAGAAAACGATGTTGGGCTTACAGGCCCCGTGCTCGCTTGGTTCAGTTCTTATTTATCAAATCGATTCCAGTATGTACAGAAATGTGCAGACAGTACTCCATCATTATACACAGAAGTTCAATATGGTGTCCCGCAGGGCTCAGTACTGGGACCTTTACTGTTTTCACTTTACATGCTTCCACTGGGATCTCTCATTAGGAAACATAATGTTAATTTTCACTCGTATGCAGATGACACCCAGTTATACGTTTCATTTAAATCAAATGAAGTTTCTCCGATGTTGTCTTTAATTAGTTGTGTTAGTGAATTAAAGGAATGGATGAATGAGAACTACTTGTCTTTAAATACAGTTAAAACAGAGATGTTAATTGTTGGAGGGAATGATGCTGATCACAGCAATATTTTGTCGTCATTTAACTCAGTTGGAATCCAAATTAATTTTACTGAATCAGCCCGCAATCTAGGTGTTATCTTTGACTCTAGCATGTCATTTAAAGCGCATATTACAAAGTCGTCCAAAACATGTTTTTTCCATCTTCAAAATGTTAGGAAATTAAGGCGCTTTCTAAATAAATAGGATTGTGAGAAATTAATTCATGCATTTATCTCTAGTAGGATTGACTACTGCAATGCGGTGTTCACTGGCTGTTCAAACTGTTCTCTATACAGCCTCCAGTTAATCCAAAATGCCGCTGCAAGAATTATTACAAGAACAAGAAAATATAAACACATAAACCCAATTCTTAAATCTTTACACTGGCTCCCAGTTAAGTTTAGGGCAGATTTCAAAATCCTCCTTTTAACATATAAAGCATTAAATGGCCAAGGTCCGGCTTACTTGTCTGAACTTATCATGACTTACAAACCTGAGCGCACATTAAGATCTCAAGATGTCGGTCTACTTAGGATTCCAAGGATTAATAAAATAACAGTGGGAGGTCGAGCTTTTAGTTACAGGGCCCCTAAACTGTGGAATGGTCTTCCTGCTTCCATAAGAGATGCCCCTTCAGTCTCAGGATTTAAATCCCGGTTGAAGACTCACTACTTCAGTTTAGCATATCCTGACTAGAGCTGCTGATTAACTGTACATATTGCATCTCTGTTGTTAGTTGTTAGCACTAAAACATAAGTAACATGATAATTATATTTGAATACTAACCCTCACCTATTCTGTTTCTTTTCTCGGTACCCAAATGTGGCAATTGGTGCCACAGCCCATTTGCCAAGTTGTTTGCCTGCCTATGGTAAAGTCATCCCAGATGGAAGATCACAGGAATCATGGGAAAGAGGGGTCCTTTCATCGGAGCAACGTTTCAGTCGTGGCATGGCCAAATGGGGAGGCAGCTAGATGGATGAGGTCTCCAGGACTCTAAAAATATCCAAACCTAATTTATGTCATATCATCTACTGTTAAACCGTACTTCTAAAATTTTTATTATTATGCTGTATTAAGGAATTGTTCTGTTCTGTGTATTGTATTGTATTGACCCCCTACTTTTGACACCCACTGCACGCCCAACCTACCTGGAAAGGGGTCTCTCTTTGAACTGCCTTTCCCGAGGTTTCTTCCATTTTCCCTACAAGGTTTTTTTTGGGAGTTTTTCCTTGTCTTCTCAGAGGGTCAAGGCTGGGGGGCTGTCAAAAGGCAGGGCTTGTTAAAGCCCATTGCGGCACTTCCTGTGTGATTTTGGGCTATACAAAAATAAACTGTATTGTATTGTATTTTTTCCCTGTGCTTAAAACTCATGAAAGTGTTTACAGATGGAGTTGTTCATAGTGTGATTAGTTGCAATGTTACTTTTCTCTTTTTTCAAATGTTCCTTTTTTTCCGCTGTGCTTAAAACACATTTTAAAAAAAGTGTTTACAGTGATCGGGCTGTAAGGCTATTAGCATGAACTCCTGCAATGTTTTTTGGTTGCTTGTGGAAAGATTGGATTTGTTCAAATGTTCCACTCTGTTCAGAGAGAGAGAGAGAGAGAGAGAGCGCAAGCGAGCGAGCTCAGAGAGAGAGCGAGCGCGTGCTGCTGACAGAGAGGGGGAAGAGGGTGTTTGCGCTACAGAGAGAGAAAGCGAGCGCCTGCTGCTGACGGGGTGTGTGTGTGTGCTACAGAGAAAGAGAGAGTGCGAGCGTGTGCTGCTGACAAAGGGGGGGGCTGACAGTGGGGGGGTGTGCTACAGAGAGATAGAGTGTGCGAGCGAGCGTGTGCCGCTGACAAAGGAGGGGGGGCTGACAGTGGGGGGGTGTGCTACAGAGAGAGAGAGAGCGAGCCTGCTTGTGTAGCTGAACAGGGAGCCTGGGTGTTTTGTGTCAGTATTATTCAATGTTTTTACATTAGTTTACGATTACACTGTCATTCTATGGTGTAATTAACTATATTTGTGCTTAATCTTTACATATATTTACATTTTTACATACAGTTCATACGGTCTGGAACAGATTAATTGTATTTACATACAATCCTATGGGGGAAATTGCTTCGGTTCACGACCAACTCGGTTTACGACCTGAGTTTTGGAACAAATTATGGTCGTGAACCAAGGTTCCACTGTAATGGGTTACGGTAAGGGTTATTAAAATGGGTAATTAATCTTCTCTAAATAAAAATGTAAAAGAGCCTGTGCTGACTCCCAAGTCAAGCAATACATATTATATTTTATTCTGTTTAATTTGATCATTGAATTATCTAATATATTTGGGTACTGTGCAAGTGCCTCATTAAAAGCCTTCACTCTGTTCATCTCCCCTGGGATTGATACCGAGGGAATCTGTGTTAAGTAAAGGACATCTCTTGGAAAGCATCTAGCAAAAGCTTTTGAAAGATCATCCATAGTCCATTCAGGATCTTTTGGTATCACTAAATCTTGTAATCCAAAAAACAATACAAATTTGTAAGGACTATTAGGTTTAGATTTTCGAAACCATTCAATTAACAGAGGAATTCTAAATTATTGCATGATCTCTATTTGTAAAGGAGACAAACACCACAGAGTCATATCCGTCAGGACAATATAAGGCTCAACAAAAGCTGGGTGCCAGTCTAACACATTTGAACACAAATTCACCCAGACTTATTTCTAGTTTTAATATAAGGGGGGATTTAGTGGTATCCACTGAAATAGTTTCAGATAAATCGCTCCTCATCACCTCTATCCCCTTATTTGGTATATTTATTTTTTTAGGTACTTTGGCCTTCTTTAGTAAGCCTCTTAGATGTCTTAGAACTGGCATCCAAAACCTCAGAATCTATAACAGGAGAAAGGGTTTTTTCAACTTTGACCCCACCTGCATTGTCCCGAAGGAGTAAAACTTAAGGAACTAATTTTAGCATATCAAAAGAAGGAGGCTGTAAGACAGAAATAAAAATAGTACTTGTTCCAGTCTTATTTCTCAATCGGAGAAACGTGGGGTTGTTGTTCAGATGTTATTGAACTAATAGTCTCTTCTTTGACTCCTGTTCCAGAAGATGGCAAGTCTAATATTGTTGCCAGATAAGAGTAAAGTAACTTTCTAGAAAGATCCAAAGAGGTAGAAGTTAATTTACTGTGCAAAGGCTATAGATTACCAAAATTGTTAGGTAACCCAAAGACTTTTTATAAGTGGCTCTCCAACATAATAGCTACTGTACACCTCCAAAAAAGACAAAGCCATTGTACAAAGCATAAAACTACAGGAAAGTATTTTATATATTAAAATAATTTCAACATTAAACATAAAGTATACTTGTAGGTGACCAATTTTGCGTTTGGTTTTCATTTGTGACAGTGTAACATTTTCATTACTTGTCAGACTCTGTTATAGTCAACTTTCTTTTATCATTTGCCTGACTTGAAACCAGGAACCATTGGTATAATCTTCTATAAGACAGCACTATTTCTTGGCTTGATTACATCTTTTGTCCTATTTTTTATTTTTGTCAAAAAAGAGAAAAAAGGAAGAATTTACTAGCTGACAGAATGCACTCCAAAGAAAGGAAGATTACGCTAAAGCAGTTCTAAGTGCTTACATGGTACCCTAACAGCTTGCAAGAGGGTGCTAGGATTATATGTCTCACAAAAACGTTTTTTTCAGATAAGTAAAGTGATTTGTGAAGGATTACAAAGCAGAAACTTTTATAAAATAAGAATGAATCCTAAAAACTGACTGTAAGCATTTTCACTTAAACACTTTGGTGTGCAGCATTCAGACACATTTAATGTTCATAAAAGTTGCACACACACATGATTGCCTTTAAGAAAACATACTGCCTATTTTAAAAAATATTAGAAGAATACACAACTATATTTAGTCCACTTTAAAGCTTTAACTGTCAGATACATAGTATTTGATGTGGTTGAGGCTGACACAAAAAAATGCTGATACAAATATTCAACATATGGACAATGGCAACCATTTTTCTAATACTACAAAAGCAACCAGTCTAAGAAAAGGTACACTTAGATATGTTCATTACATTACTGTAAATCGATGACCCCCAAGTTCAGTTCTTGGGAAACCCTGTGGCTATGGGTTTTTACTCCAGCCAATTTCACAATCAGTGCATCATTCTTACTTTTATTTGTGTTCACTGTTTGCTGTTTTAGTCAGTTAGTTTAAGAACTTCTGAAATATTTGTATTTCCTGAAACTTCATATTCTATTTTCCTTTTTAATAAACCCCTTTCTATAGAGTTTGCTCCCCCAATTGTGTCAAAATGTTGGCAACACTGAATGCTAAAGGAGAGTAATTACTTCAGTGTCATAAACACTTGCCTGCTTATTTTTAAGAAGTGTTGCTTTACGAGTAGACAAATGATAATGGCCTTGAACTAATTGCTCCCTTTTAGCAAGGGAAATAATATAAATATTTATAAATTTCTTAGCCTTATTTGTGGGCCAGGTCACAGATCAATGAAAAGTAAGGATGATACAGGAATAATAACCTTCAGCCATCGGGATCCCCCAGGATTGAACCTGAAATCCCCTGTTGCTGATGCTCCATACATTTTACAGCTTCCAAGTATAATAGATAGATAGATAGATAGATAGATACTTTATTAATCCCAAGGGGAAATTCAAATAATCCAGCAGCAGTATACTGATTCAAAAAAAATATTAAATTAAAGAGTAATAAAAATGCATGTAAAAACAGACAATAACTTTGAATAATGTTAGCATTAACAAGTGGCTATGGACTTGAAAAAAGCACATAATTGTTGTATCCCTAACAGATGAAAAATATCATTATTCAAAAGTTTGGACGTAAGATGTTAACTATACTATTAATGCTTATATCCATTTGATGCCTTCACAAATGGATTTCCTTTTTATAACTTTAGGAGGCATTCACTGTTACAGATTAAAAGTTACTTTTAAAGAGCAAACCTGTATAAAATGGAGAACATTTGGCAATTCAGTCTAGAGCATCCAGAGTTTTCTTTACATCTGAATCTGGTCATTAATGTGGGATCGATCATAGGACCATTTATAAACTGATTGAAGTCCATCATTCAACTGTGTAAATAGATATTTACAAATGGACAACACTTGAGAACTGTCAGTCTTCTCTTGATCTGAGTTCTTGCTGTTATGGATCAATGTTTTAATTAAAGGGGGAACATACTTTACACATCCACATTTTTTACTTATTTAAAAATGACAGGTGTTGTTGTTTAACTGTGGTTAATTTTTACTAATTTCTGGGTTTAGTGGGGACTAGATAATAGTTAGTGTTAACCTGGCATGTAAATCCAATGGAATTAAAGTGTATACTGTACATTCTGAGGACTACCTAATTCAACTCATGGTTGTGGGGACCCAGGTCTATCCAGACTGCAGTTAGTGCAACCCCGGACACAGCACCAGTGCGTCACAGGGCACACAGTTAGTGTGCACACACATTCACACTTTGGCCAAGTTACACTCACCAGTTCACTTTCCTTGCACAGCAATGTGGGACAATGTAGCACTTAAAGGAAACAACATGCACACTCCGCACAGATAAATAATCTAGCATGGAAACCAAATCCAGGAATCTGTGAGCCAGCAGTATTAACCATGGTGCCACCAAACCACACAAAAAAAGACACTTTATTTTGTTTTTCATAATTGCAATTATAATTAACCAAAATAGAATGGTGGAAGTCAAAAAACAAGCAATAAAAAAATAAAAATGCCCCTACTAGAAAACTCCAATAGCTGTGTTAATACTGTTTATTGGTTAATGTTGAAATTTGGCAGTATATTGATTATCATCTAAATAAATCAATTAATACTTACTCAAACCAATTTGCTTTGTCTGTTATATAAGAACTAATCCAAAAACCTTAATAAAATGGCCCTTTTTTGTGAAATGTCATAGGACAAATAAACACCCTAATTCTAATAAGCATAGCTAGAATTCCAGTTTGATATCTGTCATTTTTTTAACGGCTAACACAATAATACAAACATAATCATATATTTCAACTGCAAATATAAGTATTGCCATGATATTTAGGCTATACAACACCAAAAACTAATGCAATTTAAAATATGGGGTGAGAGGTGCCAGTGCAGTTTCAGGGTGTACTTACATTTGATGCATATTAGAGCTATGCACTGCGCTGCTTTGTAATCTCCATTTGGTAGCATTTTACAATAACTTTCATTAATAAAGCATTATCAAGCATTGTGTGAAGTTTAACAGGTCATGATTTCTTATTCATTGAAATAATTATAAATGTTATCAAATAATTCATACATTAGGTTGCACTTTTAAACATTTACAAATTATTTAACAAATGCTTAGTAAGGCATTTTTTACCATTTGTTAGCACATTACTCACGTTGACACTGCATTCACTAATGTCTAGCTGATTAGGGACAAATATCTTTAAATGTTAGTTACACAGATTTTATTTATCATATGCAAGTTGTGTTGTCTGTGAGTTGTACAGTCTGTAAAACCTCTTATTTCATGTCCTGGCCTGCTTGTAACACTGCTAGAATTTTTGCCAGCTTTAACACTTTTCATGTTTTCAAATAATTTATTTACTAATTGTAGATGTTTTAAACAGTTCATCAATTGTAATCATTTGTGCATTTTTATAAATCATTTATTCATTAGTTTTAAATGTTTTTGCAGTAAAGAAATAGTATTGCTAAGACTTTGTTATGAAAAAAAAGATTATTATCTTTAGATTATGTAAAAATAAAGAACATTTTTTTTTATATAAGGCTAACCAACCAGCTTCATAAATGCTTATGAAACATTTTTCTATCTGAAGAACATTGTTTCCATTTTCAAGAATATTCTTAATAAAACTGTTGATGCAAGAACTGTACAACTGATAATACTGGCAAATTTAAAGGAGGTTCTAATTTTTTCAGACAAAACAACTGTGAAACGATATTCAGCATGTAACATTTTTTCAAAAGGAAGCATCAATATTGTTAAATTCTACAACAGATATATTGTGTAGTTTTTCCAAAATGAAAAAAAAAAAACCCATCTAATCAATCCTAACAGAATTTAACAAGGTCAATAAAAAATCAAGTTTTAATTGTATACCATAATCAGAAATGTTACACCAAGAGCTGTATATGTTTTACCTAAAAAAAAAAAAAAATTGCGAAATTAAGTAAAAATAAATAACAAAATATCTGGTTTTATCAGTGAAAGAAAAAATAACTGCTTGCAAGCTACTAAGGGTTCAAAGCTGACAAAGGTGTTTTGCTATTATGGCAGGTTATTCATACAGGCGTTTGTCATAAGTCAGGGTGCAGTAAGCTGACCTAGGACAACTTCCTCTTTAAGGAACGTGTCTGTTAAACACAGGAAAGGTAACTTGGTCTTCTTTACGGCCCCATCTGACTTGTACAGTACATAAAAAAGAAACGGCTGATTTGCAAAATATAAGGTTAAATTCCTAGATAAACAATATCATGCTTATTGATAAGTAAGGGGAAGGGGGAGGGAGGAAAAAATATAAAACCCATCAAAAAGGGGAATCTGCGCTCTTCTGCCTTGCAACGCATGAATCCATGTACTTGTGTGTGACTGGACAAAAGCTCCATTGAACTGTTCCTGTGTTTCTCGGATGTTTCTTCCACATATCATACAAACCACAGAATCATTATTATAGTTTCTTAAAGTTTCAGGGAACTTGTAAAACTAATGCTATATTTAAAAGTAGCAACAAAGGCTTTGACTAAAACAATAGTGGGACAATATGCAGCTGGCTGCCATTTTTTAAGAGGGAGCAGCAACAGATCATTTTTGTATTTTTTGATTTTCCTCTGAACATCATCAAGGGAAATGCAGGAAGCTCTTGACAGACCGAGAAATGAAGCAAAATTAAGAATTGCAGAGCTAACTAGAGAAAAGGACGAATTACATCAAAAGTAGTAACTGTATGTAGATAATGTTTAAATAATCATTGTATTATATATAATCTAGCTATTTCAATAGTTGACATATTTCAGATGCACTTAAAGGTACTTAATTATAAGTCCTCACCACCTCTACATCTTCACTATCAATGAGAACCATGAAGTCTGTTATCTATTTTTTCTTACTGATTTCAAGCTATAGGTAGTTCCGTTTGCAACATTGAAAAAAGTCCTTCACTAGTGCCTGCCCACTGCTGATACATCTAACTATACCTGTGTTATCACAAAATTTCTTCAGGTGACATGATTCAGTATTGTATCTAAAGTCTGAAGTTTACAGGGTAAACAGGAAGGGAGTCAGTACAGTTTCCCGTGGAAACCATGTGTTACTCATGACCATGTTGGATACACATTTCTGAAGTCACACAAACTGAGGTCTACCAGTTAAGTAGTCCATTTTCCATAGTACAGTGGAAGCTGCAGACCTCATTGACCGATGCTTCTCACCCAGCGGTTTATGGCTTTTTTGTGTTGAATGCAGTAGAGACGTCAAAAAATAGTATCCTCGCCCTGTTGCACTGTTTCTCTAGAAGGGAGTAGGCTCTATTCAGCATATAGGTAACAGCATCGTGCACCCGTGTGGTCTTGGTTAGCAAACTGCAGAGGGTCCACTGCTGTTCTGACCCTTGTTTGCAAGGAAGCCAATATTTCATGGTCCTCACAACATGTGAGGTCAGAGTCATTGGTCGGTATTTATTTAAGACTTTTGGCTGCACTATTTTCGGTGACTTGTACCACACAAGATGTATTCCATATAAGCAAAACCCTTTGTAGGATCTGACAAAGGTTGAAGAATTGAACAATTGTTGAAGAACCTGTTGTTTAACACCATTACTACTATGATTTTTTTTTGTTTGTTTTTTTCGCTTAACATGTGGAGTCTATTTTTGTATAAATTTTAAAATGTCCTTTATATTTTGGGGTTAGGATTATTTTTACCATAATTTCTTTTAATATTTCACACCATTTGTGTTTCAAGGTTATTCATAGACACCTTCATTTTTTGGTTTCTTTTTGCCTGTTACTACAGCTGTTACTACCATGCGACCACCTCTAATCAACGGCGTGATGTCATGGGTAATTTCATATAAGTAGCATCCCAGTTTCTGGATTTTCTCAAAAATGATCAGTTAGCAATTTAGTCAAGTTTGTTTATTTAAATTGCAAAGTTTAAACATAGCCAGTGGTTGAATAAAGTGCTTTACAGCATTAAATTAAAATCAATGAATGAATAACATATACTGTAATTAAAACATACAAACGAAAATGGGTAAAACAAAACAAAAATACATATAAACACACCTCTAAAACACCACAAAGCCGGAGTACATAAATGATTTTTTAGCCTGGATATAAAGCATTCAATGGTGAGGAGGAAAACTGTTCCACAATTTGAGCCCAGCTATGGAGAAAGCATGGTCACTTTTACCCCTCAAACAACTGTTTGGGACAGAAGACAGCAGCTTGCCTCAAAGCTCTACGAGGACAGTTGTGGTGTATGAGGTCACTGAGGTAAGGTGGAGCTAACCCATTCAAAACTTTGAAAACTAACAGTACATTTGTATAATTGTCTCAAAATTTCACAGGTAACCAGCCGAAAGATGCTAAAATTGGAGTAATATGGCACGATTTATTTGTTTTTTGTTAGCAGATGTGCGGCTGCATTTTGCACAAGTTGAAGGCAAGACAGAGTAGCTTAACTTACTCCAAAATACAGTCTATTACAATAATCCAGATAAGAAGAATTAAAAGCATGGATGAATGTCTCAAAATCTTCAAAATAAAACATGCGCCTTACTTTGCTTAAAACTCACAGATGATAAAAAGGGGCCTTAACAACTGCTTTTATTTGCTTATCAAATTTAAAGTTAGAATCTAATAAGATGCCCAGATTTTTCACATAGAGTTTGACATAGATCCCATAGATCTCCTAACACAATTAGAAGATCCAAAAATTAAATTTCCATTTTGCTCTCAATCGATTTTCAAAAATTATTAGTCATTCAGTGCTTAATGTCATTTAGGCAGTCAAATAGGCATTTCAGTACATCCGGGTTGCCAGACTACAAAGGGAGGTACAACTGTGTATCATCAGAAGAACAATGGCAGGACACTCCATGCTGCTTTATAATATAGCTTAGGAGTAACACTCAATGAAAATAAAATACAACTAAGCACTGATCCTTGAGGTACACCATACAAGAGGAAGGCAGGGTCAGATAATGATCCATTAAAAGAACCTGAAAAATTACAAAAATTTAATTAGGGAGTTAGTTTTTTCCCTTTGATTTTTGATTTACTTACTAGGCTTTGGCAATCGTTTTTGATCCTTACCTTATTTACTTGGCTTCAGATCATTCTTATTTCTGGGTCCAGCATCTTTTGCCAAATTTGTGTCCTGATGTTTATCATTGGGTAGAAAAATTGCAGGTTCAGTATGTGAACTGAACCTGTTTATCATTTCAATTATTATCAATTTGTTTCATCAATTATGTTTTCTTTTGTAATATTCTCTGTTCATATTAATAACAATTATTTTTGTACATACAGTATATAGTGTACAATTATTAATTCACAAACCTGCTTAAATTAGTTGTGGGCTACAGTTAGCCAGAGCCTGAATTACACTGAGTGCAAGACAAGAAACAACACATGAACACACACAAATATTGGAACCAAAAAGTCACCACATAAACTATGTTTATTTCATTAAAATATATGCAAATTGCACTGTTGGCATTGTCAAGGAATAAAAATGCATCAAAAGTATTAAAAAATGTAAAATATTAAATTAGGTCTGATCTATTTGTAAAAGCCTGGAAAAACATGCACAAAGTTGGACTCTTTAAGCATCCATGGATAACCCTGTCTTTAAGTGCAAATGACAACATTTAAAAGAATAAGAATCAAAAGTAGTACAAGAGCAGACTAAGCATCAGAGTTGATATAATATAGCACTATGAATTTGCTTTCTGTGTAGACTATAGCCACTACAAGACATTACCATTAGCTTTGTTTGAAACAATTAACTTGCTATCTTACTGTGTTCTGAATTGCACAGCCATGTTTGATATATTCTAAATAATGTAATCCTTTCCATTGAATTTATCTGAGCAAAGATGGAAACCAAGTAACAAAATCTTTAGGAGGTTCACTCCTGTGTAATTTTGATATGCTTTGTCTTGGAACCACTAAAATAACTAAACAATGTAATCTAGACTTATTAATGGTGTATTATCAGGCGGCATATTGGTTCAGTTATTGGCACTGCACTCTTACAAGGAGTTGAATTTGAATCTTAGTCCTTGTGAAGTGTGCATGGTTTCCCTGTAATTTAATAAGATTTCTCCTGGAACTCCATTATTCGTATATATACCAAAGATACAGATTAGTCCAATGTGAGAGAATGTCTGGCTTGTGTCTGGCGTGTGTGTGAGTGAAAATGCTTTATAATAATGGGTTGCTATCCCATTTACTGTAGTGTTGGATTCTGCCATGCATTGTATACAACAAAGTTGGGCTCCAACACCTTGTAATTAGGCAGCACACAAGGTCGATTTAGAAAATAAAGTGAAGGCTAAATTCCTTCAGCTCAGTCTTTTCTAGTATTTATAAACTATTTCTGCATGTGGGTGTATTTCTTCTTAATATAAAAAACAAGAGTGTTTCAACAAAAAAAGCACCTTTTTATTCTGGAAGAAGCCAGCCCTGGACAAGCAGCTAATTATTGTTAGAAATAAAAAGAAAAAATGTAGGAATTATATTTATTCACTTCTGTGCAAATGGAATTTAAGGCAGATTTTTATCAATCATCAACAAAGCAGCCAGTGCATAAAAATGTAAATGCACAAAATGGACTTTTTTAGGCTTTTGTGGTCCTGAATTCCAATTACGGCAGCAGCAGAACCAAAGTACAACTTAACAAATACTGTAAGTGTCTCAAAATAAATAATAAATGTGAAGTTACAGTGTTTAGTCTCTTTCAGAAGTGGCTGAATATGCATCAAATAAAACTACTGACTTGTTTCTTTTGATATTGTACTTTTAGAAAAAAAGCAGCAGTGTGAAATTTACATTCATTAAAATGCAGAAGAATTTGTATTTTTCCATAGTTGTAAATTCTAAATCCTTATCTGTCATTTTCCTGTTAATTCATCTTAAAAAATGAATGCTTCTCCCATAATTCCATCCTAATAAGAACAACTGACAATAAGCAGAGTAGACAAATGCCAAATTATGAGGCAAATTACGCTAAATCATGAAAGACGGGAGGGAGATCCTTCAGTGCCAGTCCCACTAGTATGCTTAGTTGTAAATACTGCCATAAATAACTGGAAAATGAAAATGGTAATGAGGATGGTGAAAATCTTAAAAAACATATTAAAAAAAACATAAAAATCTCCATGAAACTTACTGTACATCCCTGCTACATTCCAAAAAATTTAGCAAATCCTGTAATGAAATTTCTCGGTACAAGCCATTCATAATTTTGAAATTTTTGCCCCGACGTCTATTTTGTTCATTGTTAATCATCATTATTTTGATAAAATTACAGGAGTAAACACCACAGAAAAAGGTGAATTCTATGTAAAATTACAAGAGAGTGAAAAACTTAAAACTATGACAAACATATGAATATTTATATATTTCAGTCAGTCAGTCAGTTCCCAAACCGCTATATCCTAACACATACATATAAATAGCACAGTAGATCTCATGTAACTATAACTTTCAATGATTGGAACACTGCTGAACAAAATATTAGAGAAAAAACAGAAATGACTGGCCTTTGTAGAATAAATTAGCCAAGTCCCACAAGGACAGATTAACAACATTAATGACCTCGGCCAGGATTAATTTCATCTAGAAGAATAGAGACCATGGCATTGAAACATAGAGGAACAGTCATGCAAGGAGTGAAATATGATCAACCGTACCTATTTCTGGAATTCTGTAGCCTTTACTTTCTCAGCTTTTACTTTTATCATCAGGATGTGAAAATTTCAATGATTACTGTCCTCCAGTTCTGGCAGTTTGGTACTCAAGTATGCCACTCAAGTCTCCAGTATTTTAATCTACTTGACATGATGGGTTGTTCTTCTTGTTTAATTTAACCATTTTCTTTCCACTTTGGAAGGTACTGATCACAACTGAAAGCTCTGTTGTATGCACTTGATGAGCTGGTTGACCATCCATTTTTCATGTCTTCACAGAAAGCATCGATATTTGATCTCCTATTGTATATAAGCTAGCATACCTCTGTATAGACAGACTTCTTCAAAGGACCGGAGACTTCAGACTGTGACCTTCTTGACCAGATGACATTCTCAGGCTCCAGATGGTAAGTTAAAGGTTTGATAAGTTAGTTTAGAGAAGGTGTTATTAGAATTAGAAAAAACAGGGAGAAAGCAAGATTCCCGAGAGAGAGAGACCAATGTTCATTATATGCTGCCATATTCCATGTATGCAAAATTAATCTTGTAATAATCTACTTGAAGAAATAGCAGTGTTTTTAGTATACTGTATAATTAATGGTCATAGTTTCATCACAGGCTAGTAAATTATTTTTCAATATTTTTCAGAATGACAGCAGCAACAAGTCATAATATTCAATAACGGCTTTAATTAACAGCAAGAACTGGCTTCTTAATAAGAAATTGGTTGGAATTTGACATTCCAATTTAGCTGGCCATCTGTTGACTTATTTCACATCTCATTTCTGTTTGGTTGCCATTTAATGAAGAAACAAATCAATTCAGATGACTGAATCCTTAAAAAAAGGGCTATTAAAATGTGAAGGGAAAAGGAGTTAATTAGCAGTAAAAACTGCTCGCTGATTAGAAAAAGGGTTAGAATGAAAACCTGCAGCCACTGAGGCCCACCAGGACCAGAGGTGGACACCCCTGCATTAAGGGGCTGAATGCTGCATTTGACTCTTTCTTTGGAACACAATGTCTGTATTGCTGTATCGACTCTATGATTATAACTGTTGACTGAACTGTGTTTCACTGTTTGTGTTTAGTTGTCTCGATAAAAAAAAATCCTTGACTTATATTCCATAGTTTTAATAGTTTAACATAACAAGTTATTAACCATTTTAATTGTTTCTGCAGATTTCTGCACAACAGGAATGCTTCATTAACATAAATTGCTAAATCCTTTACTGGGAGTCCTTTCTGTACTGGTTCAATTAGTTCTTTTCTGTGTTAAACTATATTTTAAAAATGTTTGCCCAGTATTGAAAACTGTCCATGTCCTTTTGACTTATTTTGGTGCCTCCTCATCCCAGTCCCAGGATCTACAGTATATGATTAGTCATACATTACATAAAGTCAGATTAACAATGCAGGAACAGATTCCCACTAATGACATACATCCCATGTGGCATATTATCATTTTATTCTCATCTTATCTGTAGTCCTTTTTATCGGACTCTAGCAGTACTCTGCTGTTAGCCTAGTTAAAACCAAGGCCAAATAAACATGAATGGTCCACTGCAGGATTGAACCATTGCTGAACAATGCAACTTAATGAGATTTCTTTGGGCAAAAGGTTTGAAACCTGCTGAAATTCACTGATGAATGTTGACTTGTGCAGATCAGTAGGTTGTTTGGGTACCCTTCTTGCCCAAACTTTATGGTACCCCAACTCATTATGCACAATAGTATTTGCAGATCCATATCTGATATTCAAATGTGCAGCAACAGTGGACAACATAATCTGTTGGTCTTCTCTGATGAAGGTATTCATCTTGTTGATGTGGGTTGGTGTGTGCAATGTTGATGGCAGATCACATCATACTTCATCGGTTGCACTTGTTCTTTTCACTTTAAACCTTTCTACCCATTCATAAACTTTTCTTTGAGTCATGCTTTTTCCATTTTCATACTGGGCCAATATCTTTCAGTGAATTTCAACAAATTTTATTCAGTTTACCTAATGAAATCTTACTACAGCATGTAGTGCAATTGTGCAATCCCACAGCAAAGCATCTTTATTCATTTGATCTTGGCTTAAACTAGTTTAATGGCAGAGCGCTGCGCTGTGCATGTTTGAACACTCATAAGCCGCCGTGAACGTATTATATTGTGTCCGCTGCAGTTACCATGTAACTTTCAAATTGCCATTATTTTTTGATTTACCCTTGTATTGGTTTTATGTGTTGGTCGCATAATCCCTCACTACCTCTAAAAAATTTACAACCAAGCCCACCGCTTTACCCTTTCAGCACTGAATCACTTGTCAAAGTGGCAGACAAAAATATAGAAAGTCCATGTCAGGAGACAAACTGTCTGTAAATCCACCAAGCTGTTAGGATTGCTACAGTGACTTGCTCGGATTTAGAAATTTGTTTATACTTTTTGTTTTCCATGCTTGATTTCTTGTTCTTGGTCCATCCTTGTCTCTTTCAGACTTATGTTAGCCTTTATTGGTCATATTTTTTTGAGATATTAAATTTTAGATTTTTTGGTTATGCATTTATTTTGTTATTATCCTTTTGGCTTATTAATCTTTTAAGTTTTTTTTTTTTTTGTTCTGTTATTTTGGGTTAAGATTTATCTTTGTGATTTTTTCTGTTAAAGTCTAAATTAATAATTGCCTTAATTCAATTATTCTTTCTTCTTAACTATTCTTAATTTGATTTAAGTCATGAATAAATTTATTAAAAGTACATTTTTGTGATGTCTATTCTTGAATGTTGGGAGAGTTCCTTGAACATTTTTTGCCATTACTTATTGGCTTAATTATAACATCAGTAACCCCATCAAGTGAGATGTGAAAACCACAGATTTCTTAATATTACAGTCATATACAGCACATTTCAATACAATATGTAACAATATGATGCCAAGCAGAATATATGAAAGTGGACTAAAATAAAAGTTATAAATGTGGTTTATACAAAGCAGATGGAGAAACCATAGCAATGATTGTATCTACTGCTGTAGATCAGTTTATCTGAGTTGTTAATTGGCAACAAGTGAGTCCTGTACATGAGGCATTGCAGTGGCAGAGTTACTTGTCAACATGCTCCTTGTCTGATGGCTGACACTTCTTGTGTAATATTACAATAGTCTGGGCTTTTCTCCCACGGTATCTCAATTAGCAAGACTTATTGTGGCACCTTTGTGGGGTAAAAAGGGAAAATGGCAATATATTGTCCCCGTTATCAGGTTTAATCTCACCCAATACCATGGCGATTTCAAATTCCACCTTTTTAATTGGCCATGACTCTTCCTTCACCTTCCCCATTTGCAAAACTAACAGCTTATTGAGATCACATGGTTGCAAGTTGTCAGTGTCATTATAGTGATATTATCCTGGCTTTTTGTCATTAATTTCACAGGGATCCAAGCATAGTTTATCACTATAAGACAAAGTTAAAGGGGACAATCTTTTAGTATTTCAGAAATTTGCACAGCATCTACTTATTTGCTTACATTCAATCTCTGACTATTAACCCTACTTTCTGACACTGGCATACGTGTCTTTAAGCCTAGGGAAACTGGGGGAAATGTATTTTCTTTTAATCCATTGTTACTGTTGCCCCAGACATCCTTCAGCTCTTTGGCTAAATTTGTAGTTAATTCTGTATTATTCAGAAAGTTGGCTTCAACCAGCCTACCAAATGTTACCAGCCCTAGATGTGTCCTCAACCTGGTAGTGCCATTTGTGACATCAAGCATGTGCTGTAGGCACTTATCACAGGTCACATATTGCTAGCCAGCCAGCCATAATCAGCATACAGGAAATACTTTGAACTGTTCAGTTAAGAGTGATTTTGTTTCTGATTTGAAGTCTTGTCAACCTGAACACAAGCGCTGTTCATGATGGAGAACTTGGGGCACTAACCAGGAATTTAGAGGGTTTTTTTTTTTAATACCCTTGCTTACTTAGCTGTGAATCTCAATGAATTCTGACAACAATGTTGTGTCCAGCAGGGGACGCTAGCTCCCTTGTTGGAATGAGTTCTTTTGTAATTGCAGCATGTTACATAACCAGATCGATATAGATATAATATAAAAAGGCAATACCCCTCCCTTAGTGATACAGCGATAAGAAATCACATAGGAAAAATAACAGCTTTCTTTAATGATGGCTTACACTGCATAACAGACAAAGGAATCCAATGGCAAGAACCCAGTTTGTGAGTGGGGGCCCCGATGTATAGAGTCTGCCATTTCCACCATGCAGTAGAAGGATTTTCAGGATCGGATGACGTTATCTCCTATCCGTCCGTCAGCTTCAAAGGTGTGCCGGGCAATATTCAAAAGCTTTATACTCTTTTTTCAAGTGCAGCCCCCCACTTAGGTGAATCATGCCATTCCAAACAAGGCAAAGAGAGGATACAGTTTCATGCTGACTTTGACACACAAAAATATTATACAATGGTCATCAGTCTGACTACCCATTTCACAGTTGTCCCTGACTGTCTTGTCTTATAATGCTTGCCTAGTAGTTCTTATATGGTGAACCCCTGTGCTAAATCTGTCTCTGTGGTAACTGTGCATGTGTGTAGAAAAAGGCAGATTTATAATATATATTTGCACAGAGAACAGTTATTAAACTTATACACGTATTACAAATGTCTAAAACTTTTTTTTGTGCTGTGAGAAACAGCAAAAATGAATACCAACATGATCAGGTACCAGTATGTTTTTCCTCCTGTTTTGGGTAAGAAGGGTAGGGACCTGATGCTAGACTTAATACTACAAGAGTCCCAACCCCTTTGCCCCCTTTCTCTCACCCTCCAGATACCCTATCTCTCTCACTATATCTTTGTTTTGCTTGAGAAAACATAACCTGCAAGAAAAGAAAACACTAGTGGATGGAATGATCTTCACCATCTTATTACTACTACTTGGACTGGATAAAGTGTTATGACACCCAGGTAGCATGATTCTTTCTATCACTTTATATTTGCTGTTAATGGTTTTGATGCAAATAAAACAAAAAGTGGAAAGTCAGTGCCATTTTCTGATTAGTACTAGCAAGCTAAGAGGTAGATTGTCCATTCCTCATCTAGCTGCTGTACCTTAAGTTCACCAAAGGATACTTTTTTAATGCCCACTATTGGTGATAAAACTGAGCTAAAGTAAAGGTTTCAATATAAAGACAGTTGCAGTCAGTAAGCAGACTGCCATTAAAGGTTGCATGGGTTAAATATGCAGCATATAATACAGACAGTGGTACAGGAAAAGGTTTCAAGTAACAGGTCTAAAACTGATTTTGACATTTTTTCCTATCCCACGTTAAGAAAACATCTTAACAGGTTAGTTGGTACATTTCATGCTAGGTGATCTAACATGATAAAACAATCAGAAATGGAGAAAGTGCTTTTCATATATTATTCTTGGCTTTAAATGAACAAAGTTTAAAGCATTAATAATCACAGAGGTGTTTGGAGTTGCTTGTTCAAATGCCAAGTCAGTATTTAGTCACTTGGCAAACTTACCACTTTGGCTTTTGTCTCCATGCAGTTCCTCTAATTGCTGTGTTTTGTCAGCTTTTCAGTGGGGGTTCTATTTAGATCTCCAATGTTTAGGGAAAGCCACCTTTTACAAACAATGCTCTTCTTGGTATGCTGAGTCCTATTTTACCACACTTTTGATTGGGTAGTTTTTATCCAGCAAAAAACAATTGTTTGTGCTGTCTTTCAATCACTGTTTAATCCATAATAGCTCCAGCTTCACATAAATTGATCTGGTTTAGCCAGGTGCACCAAAAATATCCATACTTTCACATTAATACCAAAACTCTTTTACCTAGATAGATAGATAGATAGATAGATAGATAGATAGATAGATAGATAGATAGATAGATAGATAGATAGATAGATAGATAGATAGATAGATAGAGGAGTTTGTTGCAGATCTTTTGGGTTCCGTGAAGGTCTGCCAGGGGGAGCTGCAGAGCCCTATGGGGGTTTTCCACCACACCTGGGACTGATTCCAGGTAATCCTGATGAACCACTTGAAGCACTCCCAGATGCTGAATTAAAGGAGCCTCCACAATTCATTCGAGGAGCCAGAGTCGGGAGGAAAAAGATAGTAATGGAGACGGAGAAAAGAAAAAGGTAAAGAAAGAAGGACTGTGTTTGAGTGCTTTGTTGTACTGTGTTGTGCTGTGCTGTGGGAAGCAAAGAAATAAATGTGTGCCTCTGTGCCTGTCTATGTCCGGCTTTGGGGAGCTGTACATGCCCTGGTGGTCCACAAGATATATATATATATATATATATATATATATATATATATATATATATATATATATATATATATATATATATATATATAGCACTCAACTTATAGTCTAAGCACACACCAGACTGAATGAAGAGGAAGAGAATTTAAAAAGAAAGAAAACTTCTGATTTGGGTGCCACAGTCACAGGCAGGCATTATGATGATGTATTACTGTTTGGTATAAAGCAGCCCCAGCTGCAGGCTGAATTCTGCTGCATAATTCTTTGATTGAAATTACTGAGTTAGTGTGTCCGAGAAAGGATGTGCAGCACTGTTCATAATGGTACTCAGTTTTGTTTTAATTGTATCTTTATGTTACTGCCCTCAGGGGCTCCAGAGTGCATCCTATAATTGAGCCTGCCCTTTTAATTAGCTTGTTGATCCTGTGGGCCTCCATCACACTGAACATCACAGAGTTGTAGAAGATATTAAGGATGTCTTTACTCACTTTATAAGTATGCAATCTCCTAAGAAAAAAAAGCCTACTCTGCTCTTTCATATATAGTTTCTCTATGTTCCAAGACCAGTCCAACCTGTCATTGATGTGTACCCCCAAGTATTTGTACCGGTGTACCACTGTTAACTTTTCTAGAGGGCATGTTCTCAATCAGTGACATTAACCACAATATTCATGCCACACCATAGTGTTAAGGGTGAAGACTGTGAACCAATAAAAGCTTCCTCTCCAACAATTAGTCCAATCCTTGGTAACTTATTCATCCCAAAATTTAATAGATAAAAAAGGAATGGATGGGATTTGAAAGGGAAAAAAACAGCTTGTAAATCCTACAAGATAAACATTATCATTTTTTATTGCTGTAATTTTTGCAGTTGTAAACCATTTTGAATTTCTTTAGCATTCATCATAAACAATTGATCAAGTTAATGAAGTATTATTTATTTCTGGCATTTAGCATTTAGTTGCCTATCTTTACTTATTAGAAATTACAAAAAGAACACTTACCTATAAATAATTATATTTATAAAGTAAAATAATGTGCATCAAATAAAGCATGCTAGTAACTGGTAATTCATTTTCCTTGCGCCTAATTTTCATGTTGCTGTTTATTTCATTGCTGTTTTTAGAAAATTTGCTTTGATTACTCAATTGTACATCTCAAAAAGTTAACACTATTATCACAGAAAGTCTTAATTGGACTGATTGATTTACATACAAGATGGACTTCCTGCCCATAATTGCTAAAGAGTGGATAGTAGATTAAGTAATTTTTCTCCATTCACTTAGATTTGATATTTTTATAGGTTCTCATTTTACCGTATTATTCATCCTGATGCCAGATGTATTTCTTGAACAGCATTTCCATTCTAATTAGCTATTTGGTAGATGAGATATTCAGAGCAGGTAGTTTAACAGAAAAAAAGGACTTTAAAGGTTACTCTTCTGAAATGTCTGCAACAAAGTATAAATTTGGTAAAAAGTACAGATAACAAAGTTGCTATTGGAGTGTGGAATCAGTGTAAGAATGTAAGAATGGATTCATGCAAATGATTGATTTAAGGATAGAAATTCTCAAGCAAGTTAAATTATGTTAAATATACCCTCATTTCAATTGAAATTCAGCGTACCGACGTACAACAGAGATCTGTTCCGAATAAACAGAGCTTATTATGAATTCATTGCCTAAGTTGTGTACTTAGAGCTTTGTTTGTAGGTTTATGTTTTATTTCTAAATGTATTGCATTATTAATTTAGATTGCACATAATACAGAGTTCATTTTTACATTGGAAACTTTGTAAGGCTTAATTTATGATAATTATGACATTACATTACCATTATAATAGTAAACAGCTATTCATGAAATTGTTTCCCATTTTAAAGATTGATGTGACTCAAAGGTACAAATGGATATATAAAGAAATTTTATCCACAGAATATTTCTGTTCTAATCTGTTTATGACCTTCATTTGACATCCTTCATAAATTGTACACAGAAAAATACAGTGACTCACAGATAATAGATAGTCAAAAAGGTCTTATTGTATGGATTCAAGAAGAAAATCAATAAAACGGCTCAGCAATCATTCACAATTATACTTTATGAAGCATTCACGGGATCCTGGAAGAAGCAGAGTCTTTGAATTTAGTTGGAAAATATAGTCCTTTAACACCTACAGTACTTCACTGGTATTTTTAATTAAATATCAGAGTAAAAAAAAGCCTACAAAAATTCAAATTCAAATATCACTAATTATTACATTATTCATGGCACCAGACAGACAATCTAATGGTACCTCATCTTTTCTGGAGTTTGCCATACCAACAGCCATGATGGCAACAAGCTGAACAAGCTGGCTATACTTTTCCCCACAATCTGACATTAGCTTCTTCTGGGTAGATAATGAAGTGTATACAAGGTCACCCAATATGACATAAAGAACTCACTTCCCTAATCTAAACTCCTTCTTGGTGGATTACCAGCCAAATCAGTAGCTGCCCCCCCAAGACCTCTCTCTGTTCTCCTCTTGTACATGGCTAAACACATTTGCTTTGGATAAACGTGTCTGCTAAATGCATAAATGTAAATGTAAACTCACCATGGACCCCACAATTACCTATGCCTTAAATATATGGTGCCAAGTCGAAAAGCATCTAGGTTCCTGTCCAGTGTGGCCTACACATACTCCATATTTTTTAAAATTTAGCTCTGTGCATTGGAGGCTGTTGAATCACTTTCCATCTAGAGGTAACATGACATATGGTGAAATCTTTGAAGATTCCAGACTTTGGACATTTTAGTCATTATGGGCATGCTTTTCTATTCTCCATTCTTCTTCGTTTTTTTACCTGAAAACAAAACAGAGTCAAATGTAAGCTTAGATGGCTCAACTAACTCAGTCATAGCTACAACTAGAGGCAAAACTTTATCAGAGTCTGCAAGCATAGATGGTGTGGTCGGATCAAATAGTATCGAGACGGATATAGGAGATGGAAGGTCGATAACATGAGAAACAGCAGCCACAGATAATGACAATCCAGAAGAAAACTTTTTTTTTTGCAACTATTAAATATTAAAAAAGGCAGAACTTTTGGTATATTGTGACAACTCTAGTGAAAATGGCTGTCAACATTCTATTCTTCTGCAGACCTTACTTATAGGAGGGTGATGCAAATGCTTGTCTGAGTCCTTGATGAGGTATAGGAAGTCAAACATGCTGTTCTTGGTCTGAAGCATGAAGCAGAAGAACTCCGAGCAAATCTGGGAGAACAGCATTGTGAATCAACTGATGCTTCCTCCCATTTCCTAACAGGCTTCCCTTTGATAGTAAAGAGGATTCATGAAGGTAGAGGATGCTCTACAAAATGAGGATATACATCAAAGAATGGTAAATGTTATAGACATGACTAATACCTAAATTGTAATATTTAATTTATTCTCTTTACATTTTTAAATGACACACAATACTGATTACTTGATAACAACTCAATTATTTATTCATGAAATTAACTGAATCAGTTAAAATGTTTATATTAAATTTATTTGATACTGGTGTGCCTTTCTTGATATGAGGTAGGTAATTCAACTAACTGAAAATCTTTGTTTTAGTTAGAGATTCTATAGGGTTGAAAACAGGGCTTCTGGTCACCATTACACAATAAATGAGTTACATGTAAAATGAAATACAAGTGTAGTTCCTTCAGCACATTGAGTAAGGCTTGCATTTGAAGTCTTATTGAACTTGATTCCAAATCCACAATATAACCACTATGTAATAGTATAGGAACTTATTTTAATTTATTTTGGCCACAGATACAGATTTTTTTGAAAAACGTGTTTAGCACAGTCAACTTACTCCTTGAGGATATGAATCAGGCCTCAGACTGGGAGTTTGTATGGGTTTGGCTTTGGGTTAATTTGTCTGGAATTGCACTAGGTTGAGATTGTAGGTAAATGAGCTTGTTTGTTATGAACTGTACAAAAACATTATCGTCTCTTTTTAGGTCTCCCATCTTGCAATGGTTGGAGGTGGAAATACTGATGTAACTGTTAGGAGGATGCTCAAAGAGATGATAACCAACAGGCTGGCCAGCACCTTTAATTGGGCAGGCAAAGGAAATAAGCAGTCCTTCAAGGAAACTAAAATCTAAAACAGTTTATTTGGTAATTTTCTGTTAAATATCGTATAAATAAGACTATCATCATCATAGAAACATATAACACATATAATGAAAACCAAAATCAAAACTGCAACTATTAATAATTCGGAAATTTGAATAAAATGATTAACAAAACCAAAATGAAAAACTATAAGTAAACAAAATTATTAAAGTAGCTGGAAAGACTTTCCCACAGGCCCAACACAGTCCCAGTACATCACCGAAGAAAAGACCAAAAACACCCAAAAATCACTCCTCTTCCTTCACTCCTCCCAGGCAGTTTTTTTGTCGTTGTCATTTTCGTCGTCGTCGTCGTCCTCTTCCTCCTCCTCCTCCTCCCGACTCTGGCACCCGGAATGGTGACTGTCGGCTTCTTTCATAGCCCACCCGGAAGTGCTGCAGGTGCTCGTTGACCTACTTCTGGCTGCACCTCTGGGTGTGGCTGCATTCCCGCCCAGATGGGCTCGTTAGGCCGTACAGCTCATTCTGGCGATGGCCACGGAGCCCAACAGGAATGAGCTCTGGTGTTCCAAAATATTGGACCTGCAGCCACCAAGTGTTCCAGGGGAACGTAGTGTGCATCCCATGGCTGTTCTCCCGGATCCAGTGTCAAAGGGGCGTCCTGACCGGGTATGGGTCCCAGCCATTTGCCACAATGGTGTGGTAGATAGGGGGCGCTCTCGCTCCCTTGAACCCCTGTCCACGACTCCAGACACCAGATAAAAGTCCAAATGTTGACTTTATTTAATCGCCACAGTGCACACAGCACACTCTCCACCACAATACTCATATAACTCACAATAATACACTAAACCAATCCTCCAGCTCCCAGACGCGTTGCCACCCTTCCACCCAGCTCAGCTCGCCGTCTGGGAGCTCCCACAGTCCTTTTATATTCCCTGACCCGAAAGTGTTCCCAATCCCCAGTCCATGTGATCCTCAATCACTTCCGGGTCAGGTAAAAGTTTTTTTCTTCACCCCAGAAGCCCGTCGCTCTTCCTATGATGAACTTCCGGGTCATAGGGCACAAATGAGTCTTCGGTCCTCCCTGCAGCACCCTCTTGCGGCCCCTGAGGTATCCAGCAGGGCTGAGGATAAAAACTACATCGTCCATGATTCCCTGCTGGTCTTCGGGGCACCTCCATACTGCAGGGAGGGCTCCATCTGGCGGCCTGGGGGTATTGTCCGGGATGATAAGCCGGCCAAATATCACAATGGTTAAATTAATATTGCAGCAAAGCAATGAAATCTCCGTTCCAATATTGTTTCAACATACAATATTTCAATATTAGATCAATGGTTTATACATGGTTAAATTAATAGTTGAATCAATGTTGCAAGAATGTATTTAATCAACGTTTGAAAGATGGCCTTTACAACGAGCAAGATCAATGCTAAATCATTGTTGTTTCAGTAAGGGTGTCTAATGTTTAAACAGCATTGTTTCAATGGGACTTTACTATCTAACATTAGCTCGAGACAAGCTACTGTTCGTACATTGCTCTCCAAGGTTGCTCTGTGCAGTTTTTCAATTGCAGCTTCCAAGAAGAAATAGTACTATTTATTAAGGCCAAAAGCATAAAAATCTTTTTTGACATGGCAACATACTTTTTGCACAACAAAAATACATAAACACATGTAATAATACATGTAATACCATAACATCTTGTTCATCTGCAATGGATTATGTGAGAATAATATAGATACATTCACTAGATTCTAAATAGGCTTTGTTAATTATGAAATAGAAAAATAACAGAATATATGGAGTAGTTCTTCTGAAACATATGAAATAGCAAACAATTTGACTGAGTTTAATTAAATAATGTACATTTGGTCAGGTTGTTTCACATGAGTGTTTTGTTATGTGAATGACAAACATATAAAACAAAACCTAAGCAAGGAATATGTTTAATGTTTTCCAAATAACCAGAATTTAGTTTCATTAAAAGATGAAAAATATTGTAATATTACAAACAAAGTTTAATATTTACCAAGGATTTCCTTTATATAGTTCCAGGCTTGGGCAGATTTTGTTGAGAATAAGAATATTTTCATCTGGCTAGGCTTTTTTTTTTTCCTTTTACGTACATACTTATACAGGTAATAAAGTTTAATTTGATAAATTATACATAACAAGACAATACTAACATTAAATAATAATAAAATAATTTATAATAATTACTTGTGCTTTCTCTCTCTGTCTCTCTCTCTTTTCAATGATTGGGGTTCTGACGTTTTATCTTAATACTCAGGGGATGATGAAGCAATGAAAATATGTTGCACAAACACACAGTTTAAATACTTTTTACATTACATTATTAATTTTTTTTTAAACAATACCTTATCCTACTGTGGGTACTTGCCAGCTTCCCCATTGTGTGTTGTGTTCACTAATGAGAAGCACTTCATGACTTCTTTTATGCTTTGAAGAACCTACAGCATCACTACATATACTTTGTCACTTTGGGACTGTTATTAAGCAAAATTAAAGGTTATTTTTAAAACACTACTGCAATAACATTGCAACAAAGGCAGATGTCAAACATGCTACAGGCTAAAGGCTGTACTCGACACATCAGTGTGAAAATGACATCAAGCACTGCAGCATGCCCCAGTGCAGACAGACAAATTCTGGGAATTCATCCATATGCCTGCACATGGAATGCGGCATTTGTTTGCTTCTGGAATTATCCATTTAATATTTTCAGGCCCTGGCAAATCACGGATAACTGAGGCCGCAGAAACTGAATTTGCATATTCTTACTGGTAACATTAATAGTGAATTGTGTATTTTATGTAATTTCTCCTTTTTTGATTATATATTTGTAATTATTTTAACTACACAGAGTGCCTCTGCTGTTTTCTATAAAACAGATGAGAGTAGGAAAACCATTTCTCCCAGAGCCGGTATGATTGTTGGAGGCAGAGTGCTTGGTCAGATGGCTTATAAAAATTCAAGTGTGTAATAACATTTGTATTTTTTAATTATCTGTTATAATGTATGCATTAGAATGCACACTCATATTTTTATTACCATTAATACCACTAGCATTAACACTACACTAGACAATATCAAACTAATAATTATCAATGAAAAGGGGACAGATGACCCCACAGGATGCACAACAGTAACAACAAACTCTAATAGTTAGTGACAAATTCTCTGTAATTTACAAAATGTATCATTTTTTTAGCTAGAGGTGCATAGCAGATCATTGCTGTGATTTGACTTTAATTTTTAATTAATCTAGTACGTTCCTGCAGTACTAAAAATAATTTATTCTTTGTAAGTGTTTGAGACCCATAAAGCCAATGGTCGTATTTATTTATTGTTTCAACATGTTTTACTTATGTTAATATATTCTTGCATTCTTTTTTACATACAGAGTTTTTGCTGATGGTTGTCATGCCATTGTTAGGAAAGGTCAACCAGACATGTGCATCACATGTCATAACCAGGTTAAAGGTATAGAGGTCAAGATCATGCTCTTCCTGGTTGCACAAGTTTGGACTCAACTTACGATACTCAATATTTTATTTCTTTGTTGACAGAAAGGCTCTTTGGATTCAAAATCTCTTCTCTCCCTGAATATAACTTATGAATCTTATATAAGCCCAATTACATAAATTATTCTGGGTTTCGATCTTCTCACTCCTTTCAATTTTTACAGTTTTTTGTCTTATGTTCTTGGCTTAGTTTATTTGATTCTTGCTCACATGGTTATATAAGAACTTATACAGCTTATATAAGAACAAATTCAAATGATTCCCTCATTTTTTAAACCTAGCATTTTAAAAGCACAGTCATTAGTAGATATTACCAGAGAGCAAAAAAAAAAAAAGATGTGAACAAGCTAAAAACTATGTATAAAAAGCAATTTCTTAATTATAGAAGACTGATTTTGTGGTATCCTGACTGCACTGTCTACAAACACTTTCCCCAAAGAAAAAGACATTTTAGATATTTTCAATATTAAAAGTGGAACTTCATCAGTGCTTTCTCAGCTCACAACTTGTCTCAGTGAAATTAAAACCTGGATGGAGCAGAACTCTTTAAAATGAAATTGCAACAAAATGTATCTCCTGCAGATTGAAACTAAAGTGCAACTTAATAGAATGAGCTCTTTCCCAGTCCATCTTGGCGGTGATCTCATCAGACCTGCCTCTACTGCAAAGAATCTTGGTGTCATTTTTGATTCCTCCCTTTCTTATTCCGCCCACATAAATCACATTAAGAAACTTTCTTACTTTCACCTCCATAGCGTATCACGTGTTCGCTCCTTCCTCTCCTTTCCTAATGTTGAGAAACTTGTCCATGCTTTTATTACATTCCGCATCGATTATTGCAATTCCCTACTGGCAGGTGCCCCTTCTAATCTTATATCACAGCTTCAGCTTATTCAAAACTTGCCTGCAAGAGTCCTTACATGGACCAGCAGCAGCGAGCATATAACACCCATCCTGCTTCACCTTCAGTGGCTCCCTGTGTCCTACAGAATAGAATATAAAATTCTACTAATAACCTACAAAGCCTTAAACGACCTTGCGCCAAACTACATCAGTGACCTTCTCCATCACTATGTGCCTATTCGCCCACTAAAGTCCTCTGATTCTGGCAATCTTGTTGTGCCCCACACTATTCTACACTCCATGCGTGACAGGGCCTTAAGCTGTATAGTGCCCAGACACTGGAATGAACTACTGAAATGAATTTGATCAGCTGACTCCATTCATTCTTTTAAAAAACAACTCAAAATTCATCTGTTCAGGAAGGCTTTTAGCTCTACCTGACTTTATTACCCTTCTCTCAGTTTACCTCTTAGTCAAGATGCTCATGTAACCTGTGTGTGTGTGCTAGACCATCGATTATGTTGTCTGTGAGGCTTTTCTCTGAATTTACTATCTTACTCTTCTTTATTTATTTATCTGGTTTAGTACAATGCTATATACTGTATACCTTGCCGTTCTTTCTTAAACTCTGTGAAGTGCCTTGAGTATGGGAAAGGCACTATATAAATGAAATGTATTATTATTATTATATTTCAGTTTCTGCTTGTACTGACAGACAAATTGGAATATCTAATCAGTTAATACTAAATATGCAGTAACTATAAGCAAAGGACTATACTTTTAAATGTTAATGTACAGATATTTTAGTTGCTTTGAAATCATGGGTATGTATTTTTACAGTAATATTTAGAAGATATTCTGATTGTTGCTCTTTTTTGTCATGATTAATTTAGGACTTTAGCCACAGAATGACAAAAAAAAATTCCTTATAAAGTACAAAATTCCCAATAGATCTCATCACTAGCCTGAAAAGGAAAGTAATATGCAAAGGCTCAATGTTCAAATTGACACCAATTTGCTTCTCTGATCTGCTCCTGCTTGAACAGTCTTGACTAACAACCATACCTTGAATTTACTTTTAAAGGTTAAACTAAAATGGTAGCAGGAAATCGGTAAAGGCAGAAAAGACTTTCAGCAATTTTTGTTCCAACATACAAAGAAATCTACATGCAGAAAAGCATGGGGAGAATAGAAAAAAATATATACAGGTAAAATTCTGTTACAACGAATATCTTTACAATGAAATTTTCATTACAACAAAGTATTTTTATGGTCCCGACAGTTTTCCCATATGACATGAGTCTATAGAAATCTACGAAATACATTCAGCAGATACTTTCATTATAACAAAGTGCTCAAAATACCTTGGAATGCCTGAATGAATCATCCACAGAGCAGTTAGTTCTGTGGTCACAGCTCAGTTGTGCACAACGATCCCCAAACAGAAACATTGTAAATTTTTTTCTTTGTTTGAACTTTCTTTGTACTGTTTTTTGTTTGTTTTCTGTGGTTTTCAGTGATACCTTTTGCTTATTTCTCATTAACATTTGAAAAACACCCATTGGAATTTAAATCATTGTCACCCTCCTATAGAAATGACAGACATGAAAAACCAACAACAATTCACATGTTGATGTAAAGGTATAGAGAAAGCCAGAAAGAGTTGCATTCTTTCTCTGTGGACTTGGAGAAAGTATATGACAGGGTAGACAGGAGTTGTGGTATTGTAAGCTGGGAGTGGCAGAAAAGTATGTAAGAGTTGTACAGGATATGTACGAGGGAAGTGTGACAGTGGTGAGGTCTGCTATAGGAGTAACGGATGCATTCAAGATGGAGGTGGGATTACATCAGGGATTAGTTCTGAGCCCTTTCTTATTTGCAATGGTGATGGACAGGTTGACAGACGAGATTAGACAGGAGTCCCCGTGGACTATGATGTTTGCTGATGACATTGTGATCTGTAGTGAGAATAGGGAGCGGGTTGAGGAGACCCTGGAGAGATATACACTAGAGAGGAGAGGAATGAAGGTCAGTAGGAACAAGACAGAATAAATGTGTGTAAATGAGAGGAAAGTCAGAGGAGTGGTAGGGATGCTGGGAGTCTCCCACCCGACTCCAGCTAGCCTGCATGAGGTTGAGTGGCTTCTTTTATTTTGCATCTGGGAGTACTTCTGATGCTAAAAGCATAGCCTGTTGGAATAACTTCTGGGTCAACTGCAAGTCCCCGAAGGTAGGGATTACAAATCCTCACAGCACCCCCTGGTGGCACCCATGAAACCCAACAGGGCTGCTCCATGGCATTACAATTCCCAGCATAGTCTGCTTGTGTCCATTTGTTAGGCTCAGGGATGCTACCATCTAGAATAGCCATGATCCATAATCTACCCTTGTCCTTTCAATGAACTGACTGTATTTGCTGTATGCTCACCAGGATGCCAGCACCATTCCTGCATGGTGTGCCAGAATAGGGATGGCATCCATCACCAATCATTATTATGTTTAATAAAAATTTGTGCCAACTCAATTTGTGTCATATATGTTCAGTTTCTCAAATGGAATTTATGCTTACTTTGCGCCACGTGATTGGTTGGGTCGGGGGAAGTGCAAATATGTTTGTGACTGGGTTTGTATTCATGTTACTAGAATATAAATTGGGAATATAGAACAATCATAATTTTTATTTAAGGTAATGATTTATTCCACTATGCTGACGTTAAGATGTCTTCTTTTTACCAATCACCTCTCCAGACTTGGAAATAAAGTGTCCAAAATGAATGGATATTGCTGCCAATTTTGGATACTTATTTGAAAGTAAGTACAGATGTAAATTGTCTGTAGAAGGTGCTACTTGATGGCAATGATGATGATGAGAGTGAAGGTTATGATGAGGCATTTGAGTGCATGTCATATATTGATTTCTTTTGCCATCCCCTTCTAGTGTTTTAAGTAATTTATATATCAGAATAGAATGCTAATGTTTACATGAAGCTGATGAAAGGTTCATTTTTATAAGTTGATGCCTTAATGAAATATTACAGACTTTTTGTTGAGATTCTAAAGCCTAAGGTAGAAATGAATGTGGTAATTTAGTTACTAAAATAGTAGCAATTGGGATATGAATAAAGAAACTTTTGGCTTTTAGATGGAAGGTTAAGAGATGTTAATACATGAATTTCAGTATCATTTCTGCTGATCTATGTGTCCTTTGAAATAATTTAAGGTACTTTATGTGAGAAAGGATAAAATATATTTTATGTCAATTACCTAGTTTGACATAGTCAAATATAAATGCCTTTTGTAAATGATAAAAATTCTAAGACTGCATATATTTGAACAATATTCTATGATTAGAAAAATGGGAAAGGGAATGTGGAGCCTAACTGTTTCAGTTTCTTTTAATGTCATTACTAAAAAATAATTATAAATTCATTAGTCCAGACTGTGGATTTCTTCCTTGAATTCTGCTTGCTATGCAGAGATGTTCTCTGGAGGGCACTAGTGTATAATGTCACCCATTAAGTGAAAGGTGCGGTGAACACAGAGACAAACAAATATGTACTTTCAAATAATCAGCAGAAATTTTCTCAATTTCTACAGGAACCTCCAAAGAACATGGCTGTTTAATAATCTTCTCAACACTCATTTTTTCTTTTGTTTGCTTTCCTTCTGGTTGTATTTGTGTTCCCTGTAAGAGAGTTATGATATTTGACTCATATTAAGTTGTTGTAATAATGGGATTAGTTTCAAGTATCTTACTGCCCGTTACCCTCTTTCTCCACATTTCCTCTAAAATTAAAATAATAATAGCAAAATTGACACAGGTGTCAATAAGGGGGAAAAGGCAGAGCTTGTCTAATAGTAAATTAATTTTAGTTTGTGATGCTATTTTCATAGGCAACAAAGGTTATATGCCAACAGTTTGAATATTGTGAGTCCAATTGAATATTTTTTTCCTTGGAACATATTAAGATTGGCTTTATTTTGTAGTAAAGTACTGTTGAATACTTTTTCCTTGTTATACAATGAGATTACTTTTATTTCATATTGTGATGATTTATTTGTTGTGATGGATTTGTTTACAGTTGAGTGAAGTTTGCAACATCAACCAAGCTGTATAAAGCTAGAATTAAAAAGAAAGCTGAACACTTTGTTTATCACCTTCAGAATGCATTTTGATCATTAAAAACAAATTAGTCAAGATACAAGCATAGACTGGATTAAAACGATCATTTGTTTTACCGCTAGCATTATTGATAATAAAGGGGTATTCACAATGAAACAGGTCTAATACATCATGAGACATTAATATGCTATCCATAAGAAACTACAGATGAAGCATTGCAATACTGATTAACATTAAGAAAAACTTTTAAGTCTTCCCTGCAGGTAGAAACTGCTCTTCCTAGCACATCCGAAATAATAGCACTTGAATCTGAACCCAGCGAATGGGCTATGACAAAGGTCTGCAGACAAATTAAATATTTGACTCCAAGAGGAGATGAACTATGCCAGAGAGGTGAATCAAACCATAGACCAGGCCATTGGCCAATTGACTACGGCATCTCTGCTTGTCAAAACATACTCATGTTCCAGTAAAAAGCATCATGGGTCCCTACTTCTAACAAGCCAACTATGCTGGTGACTGTTAATGGTAAAAGGTCATTGTGAGTACAGAATTATGAAAAAAGGCTCCATGGCATCCAGACCAGAATCCCATTCATCAAAGCACGGGTTTCAGGTTTTTATATCGTTTGCTTTGGACAACATCTGTTAAAGAGAATTTGAACCATGAAGTAATCACTGATACAGGAGGAGAACTTAATTATCTGGAAACACAACAAAGCAACCCTACAGTGGTTGCACAGGTAGTCCAACTTCTCCAGGATGGTACATCAACACGTGCTGTGTCTCCCATCACGGTCTCAAGGGCAAGGGGGAGATTCCAGGAGACAGGCAGTTACTCTAGGAGAGCTGGACAGGGCCATAGAAGGTCCTTAACTCATCAGTAGGATCGTTATCTGCTTCTCTGGGCAAGGAGGAATAGGATGAGCACTTCCAGAGCCCTACAAAATGATCTCCAGCAGGCCACTGGTGTAAATGTCTCTAACCAAACAATCAGAAGCAGCCTTCATGATGGTGGCCTGAGGGCACAACGTCCACTAGTGGGCCCTGTGCTCACTGCCCGGCACCTTGGGGCTCGATTGACATTTGCTATAGAATACCAGAATTGGCAGGTCCATCACTAGTGCCCAGTGCTTTTCACAGATGAGTGCAGGTTCACCCTGAGTACATGTGACAGACATGAAAGGGTCTGGAGAAGCCGTGGAGAACGCTATGCTGCCTGTAACATAGTTCAGCATGACCAATTTGGTGGTGGGTCAGTGATGGTCTGGGGAGGCATATATATTTTGTTGATAATTTTAATTTCCATCAAACGATGTGGCATCCTTTTATTCCTAACACATTACCCAGTCCATATCAATATAGATATCCAGTATGATTTTTTCCCCATTGAGATCTGATGTGTTTTCAAAGTGTTTCTTTAATTTTTTTGAGCAGTATAAAAATGATCAACCTACAGAGGGCAGAATCTCTACATCCATTAGCGATAAATATATAGTTTTAACGGACATGTTGGTGGCAGGACAAATGATTTTTGTTATGGCTTATTGGACCTAAGTATTATAGAAGATAGATAGAGTAATAATTAGGCACAACAGAGATGGAATGTCCTATGCAAAGCATTGGTGAGTGTGCAGTTTGTGAAATGAAAAGCCCAGATAAAAACTAAAGATCCCTGCTGGTAACAGAAGATGTTAACCCTAATAAGAAGCTTGGGTATAACCCCTGCAATTTAAATGGGACCTCGGAAAAGAGCCAGTGACTTGCATTACAGATAGTAATGCTGACATCTTCTGAAGGAAGGATTGATACCTACTGTCCACAGGATAACTGTTTGATTTAATGAAACAAAGGTGATAATCTAGGTTAACACCACATTTGGATGCAAATTGGCCAACTTTAAATATAAGAGTGTGAAGTTGTGAGCATGATTGTTTGTATAAGGACTGTATCTTTGATCATTGTTGAATACATCATTGTCAAAATAAACTAGAAAAAGTTTTTAAAGTAAATACTTGTGCTGTCTGTGTCACCACCAACAGTATTGTTAAATTGTCTGATTGCAGACAAAAATACAGTGCTAGGTATACTAAATAGTTATTTTGGAAAAAAGGGGAACTATGACATTGTAGTAGTTGATTACATTGTTTTATCATATTTATAAGTTAATAAAATATTGGATAATTCTGAACACATGATTCACATAATTAGTGTAAACTAATATTAGAAACAGATAGGATTACTGTAGAAAAACTGAGGTCAACTTCAAGTCAACGTGGTACTTTTTTAAAAACTAATTAGCACATTGTCTGCAGCTGGCATGCAGACAATAAGGTAGAAATAGCAGTAGATTTGCAAGGCGGGAATGATTCTGGATTAAAGAATTAAGAGAAGTAATATGATAGAGCGGGATAATAAGAATAATATTAAGACTATGGAATTATAGAGAGGACTGAAAAGTAAGGGGTACAAGTAGGCTATGTACACACCCAGGGAACTAGTGAATACAATAAACAAGTGTTGTTTGTGTGAAAAAGCAAGACCAGCATTATTGGGATTGGTTCTGTTTTAACTTAGGACCATGGGGAGCAATATTTCTTAAAGCAGAAATTATTCTCTGGATTACATTGTGATGCCTTGAACTGGTGTTCTGCTGCTTACTGCCTCTACCCAGGTAATTTATTGCCAAGATTGCCATTAACGAAATAATTATGCAAAATATTAAATTACCAGTTCCAATCGGCAGATAAATTTATTCTTTTATTGGTTGAAATCTTGGGATAGGAAACAAGAGGAACTTCCGGGGTGAAGTGCTAGTAACCACTCCCCCGGAAGATGAGACACTAAAGTGCACAAAGTATTTGGGTTGAAGAAAAATTGGCTTAATACTTAGTCATAGAAAAATGCTCATCTGGATTGAAACGAATCAAAACTGGACTTTATTATGTGATTATACTATGATTCCTCTGCTTTTATTATGTTTTATACTTTACTAAGTTGCTTTGCATAGATTGTTTTCATTTTTACTGCATCATATCACATATAATATGTTGATTTCTTTACTATGTATCCTGTATTCTGCTGAGTTTTGTTCATTTCCAGGGGTCTTTTATTCATCTCCAATCGGGGGAGGTGTGGAGTGTGTTTGACTTTTGTGCTGTCAAGAGATGAAAACGGAAACCAGACATTGTGAAGACCTTCAGTGGTTCAGGGTTCAGGATCCAAAGATAATTGAAGTGGAACTTTAGTAAGTTCCAAAGGGGGAATATATAGAACATTTAATTTTATGGATCAATGTGCTTTCAATCATTAGCTTTAGAATTATTAAAAGGCTTATGCTTAAATTTTCATTTTTAATTAGCTTAAAAGTCACCATTTATTTGTCAGCATAAAATGTTAATGAAAAGTCAGGGACACCATGTACTCTGAAAGACCTGAACAGTCCATTGTTTTAGAAATACTTTTTTGGGTTCCTAGTCGTTTGTTTCGAGAGAGGTGTTTTCATGTTTGAGTTTATTTCAGTGATTGTACCTGTGCTTTAAATATCATTCTCAGTTCAAAGTTATTATCATAAAGCTGATTTTACTGCTTAGCATTGTGATTTAAATATAGTAAGCCACCCACATCTTTGTTTGCCTATTACTGCTTAGTTTTATTCTGTTTAATGAGTGCTACCCCTTGCTTTGTGGCATTTATTGATTTGTGGTTCTCAACTGAGCTCACTGCTGCTCCCTACTTAAGGAGACTTAGGGCGCTGTAGTGCAAGCATCAGCGCAAGCGTGATCCCTTGTGTGCAGTCCTCCTCTTGTGAAGACCTACTTGTGTAAAGACCAAGTGCAAGTCCACTGGGTAAGAACACCGGACAAGGAAATGGAAACTCCAACTTGACCAAGGTACTGTTCTTCTATGTTCTTGTCAATGTCGTCTTCAACATGTGCCAATAATACATTCCTGTTATTAACACAAGACGTTTCTTTTGCCGCCTTAGCAGGAGAAGGAGAAACCCTGACAAATTTTGTTTGCTGTGTCAAGCCAACACTTCAGATAATCTATTCTCTTCCAGTTTGTGGTCAACAAAGCAGACTTTATTCCACCTTTCTCCACCCAAAGGGATCTCCAAGTGATTGCTCTGATAAAGACATGGATTCGACCAGGAAACACGGTAACACCGACAGCACTTTCCTCTGCTTTCAACTTCTCTGACTCCTGCTATTCAAATGATAGGCGTGAAGGACAAGTATTTTTACATCTATGAGTTGGAAATTCACCCCTCTGGGTAATGTATGCAATTTCACTACTTATGAATACTGCCCTTCTACTGTCTCCTTTCCAATTAACATGACCATTGTTGTTGTTTATTGCCCTCCAGGCTTACTCAGAATCTTTCTTGATGAGCTGGATTGACTGCTGTTTTCCCTCCCAGATGATGGCAGGCCACTTCTAATTCTCAGGGATCGGAACATCCTCCTAGACAGCCCTCCTGCTGCTGACTTTCTTGATCTTCTTTCCTCTTTTAACATCACACAGTTTGGCTCCCCACTGACACAAGGCAGGCAATCTCTTTGATCTAATTCTCTCATGTAACTGCACTCCCACAAATGCAACTGTGTCCCCTCTGACAACGTTTTCATTTAGTTCTCTTTGCTGCTTAACCTCTTCTCATTCTTCTCTCTCCCGCCCATTTCTCCTCAATACTCTCCTCTGCTGTCCCTTCTCCTGACCAACTCTCCTCTCTCTACACCGGCACTGAAACAGACTATCTATACTCAACTCTGTCCTCCTGTCTTGACAATGTTTTTCCTCTCACATCCAGGCCTGCATGCGAAAGACCCTCCTGTGTTTGGCTTTCAGGAGCAATCAACAGACCGACCTCAGAACAGCCAAAAGGAAATGGATGAAGTCAAAGGCTCATGCAAACCTGGCTAAGTATCACTCCCTTCTTGCATCCTTTTCTTTTGCCACCGCTAAAGTAAAGTTCTATTACACTGTCAGGCTAAAATTAACAGTACCACCAACACATGCTGACTGTTCTCTACTTTCACTTCCCTTCTTAACCCTCCTCCTCCTCTTCACCCAACATTCTTGTTTGCTATTGACTTTTCCACCATTTTTCAGGATGGGATGGCTTGCCATCAGCAGTCATTTGTCACCCTTGCTGACACCCATTATGCCCCCTTTCAAACATCACCCAATATTCTTTCTACTCCCTGCCACCGAAGTTTCAAACCTCCTCTCCAATCACCCCACTACATGTCCACTTGATCCTCTCCCCTCACATCTCCCTCAGACCATCTCCCCCTCACTCATTCCTGCAATGACACACATCATTAACACCTTACTCAGCTCGGGCACATTTCCCATCATCTTCAAACATGCTCTGATAACCCTACTTCTCAAAAACCCAACACTCATTCCATCCCAAGTTAACAATTGCAGACCTGTCTCTCTACTTTCTTTTCTTTCTAAAACACTTGGACACAAGGTTTCTAACCAGGTCTCGTCCTTCTTTGTATAGAATTTATTGCTCAATACTAACCAGTCTGGCTTCAAGAGGAACCACTTGATTGAGACAGCTCTAGTAATAGTGGTAGACCAGCTACTACTTGCTAGAGCTACCAACATGTCATTGGTCCTAATCCTGCCTAGATCTGTCTTCTGCCTTTTGAAATAGTTAAACACGACATCCTTCTTGCCACCCTCTGTGACACTGACATCACTGGAAATGCTCTCAGATAGTTTGAGTCCTACATCTTGGGCAGATCCTACAGTGTGCTCTGGCTAGGAGAGCTGTCAAAGATACACCAATCATTTGCAGGTGTACCCCAAGGAAAGGATCTGTACTAGGTCCTCTAATTTTCTCTCTGCACACTACTACGCTGGGCTCCATCATCCAATCCCATTGGTTATCTTGTCGGTGCCATGCGAATAATATACAGCTGTACCTGTCATTCCCTCTGGAGGACAATACAGTATCAGCAAGAGTCTCTGCACGTCTTACCGATATCTCAAGCTGAATTAAGGACCACCATCTACAGCTCAACCAGGAACAAACCAAGCTCTATAGAACCTTGGCTAACTATCAGAAACACCTGCCAAGTCTACACTCAAACTCTGGGTGGTGATTGATGAGCAGCTATCTTTTTCTGATCAAATTTCTACTATTTCTTGTTCATGCTGGTTTACACTGTACAACATCTGCAAGATCAGATCTTATCTGACAAAGGATGCAACACAACTTCTAGCAAGAGTACCCGCATGTGCTATCAAGTCACTGAAGATGATCCAGTATGCCACGGCCTGTTTTGTATTTAACTAGCTGAGTCGGGCACATGTAACTCTTCTCTTCAGGTCACTACATTGGCTCCCTGTAGCTGCATGCATTAAGATCAGATCTCTGATGATTGCCTAAAGAGTAATTGAAGACCCATCTGTTCTGTGAATATCTAATCGATTGAAGAGAAAAAAGAAAAAACTATGGCCTGTGATCTTTATATTGTTTGTTAATTTGTTGTTTCAAGTTTAATTGCCGATTATAATCTATGATTGCAAATTATTAGTTATTACATCTTTTCACTTGTGGGAATCAACTTTTGTTACCTGTCCTACTACACTTGCTTAACAAACAGTCCCTAGCCTAATGTTACTTGATTATGTTTACATCTTTTGTAAGTCACTTTGAATAAAATTGTCCGCCATGAAAAAAAATATAAATGTAAATACAACTGTGAAATTTTAACTTTGAGAGACCTAAGCAGCCATTATTATAGAAAATATACAGAGAGTTAAAATCTATGTATCAATGCTTTCTTGGTTTTTAATCAAGTTAAAGTAAAACATGTTGTATTAGCTAGCTTTAAGTTATATAAGAGTTAATTAGTAAAGGCTTGTTCCTGAATTTTATTTCTCCCAAACAGCTATAAAACTGCTTTCAGTTGCAGGCCCCTGTTTGCTCAGACAGTTGCATGAGGTAATGACAAGCCAAGGATAGTGTGTACTATAAGAAAATTAAGCACCATTGTCTTAAAGACAAAGCTGCCTAAAACTTTAGCCTTAAGAGATGCCTGTGCACCAAGCAAGTTTTTTTTGAGTAACCCAGTATCTCATGTGTGGGTCCCCCTGATTCCTATTTAAATGGTGACAACTGATCAATGTATAAGTCTCAGACATCAGCACAGGTTAGGGAGTAATGTTGGTCCATTTCAACAACAACAACAACATTTATTTATATAGCACATTTTCATACAAAAATGTAGCTCAAAGTGCTTTACATAATGAAGAATAGAAAAATACAAGACACAGTAAGAAAATAAAATAAGTCAACATTAATTAACATAGAATAAGAGTAAGGTCCGATGGCCAGGTCGGGCAGAAAAAACAAAAAAAACTCCAGATGGCTGTAGAAAACAAATACAATCTGCAGGGATTCCAGACCATGAGACCGCCCAGTCCCCTCTGGGCATTCAACCTAACATAAATGAAACAGTCCTCTTTGTATTTTGAGTTCTCACGGAAGGACTTGATGATGATGGTCATGTAGACTTCTGGCTTTTAGTTCATCAATGTTGGAGCATCATGATGCTTTGAGTAGGTGGAGGTGGCGCAGGCTGGAAAACCGGAAAAAGAAACAGAAGAGAGAGTAGGGGTCAGTACGGATTTTAGAGCCACCATTAATAGTTATTATAATGAATTAAACATACAGATTATCAGGATTAAATTAAAGTGAATTTATGAGAAGGCCATGTTAATTAGTGGGCTTGGGCATTAAGTAATAGTGGGAAGAACTAAAAGGAGAGAAGAGTATTTTGTACAGATGATACAAAATGTAATATAAACCGATGCACTTCTTAATTTAAGCACTTGCTCCATGGTCAAGTCTCTTTGTTACATTACTGCGCCATAAAGTTGCTTTCTCCATTCCCATCTGGAGTCTGAGACTACCTTCTCTAAAGAGAGAGAACTTTTATCAATGACAAGTTTTTATAAAATGAACTTTATTGAAAGATAAATGAAAATAAGAAAAACAGCAAACATGCAAAAAAAGTATATGCATAAAAAAAATGGCAGACAACATTCGATAAATGAAATCCTGGAACAGAGGTGAAAGTCAGAACCAGCAAAACAAAGAAAAGCAATATTCACAAGAACTCCAATAAACCCAACGACTCACTGCTGGGATCCTCTTCTTTCTCAGTTTAAAGACAGAGGGAGGTCCCAGAAATAGTAACATCGGGGTGGCCCCACCTCTTGAAGTACCTCATACAAAACAAAAAGAGTGGGCGGGCATTTAAAGATTCATGACATAAATACTAAGCAATAACAATATTAACTAAAAAATACATGAAAACAGAAATACTTCAAACAACGCAATAAAAAGGAAAATAAACACAGGCCAGTAAGAAAACCCTGGCTGTAACACAACAATTCTATTGTGAACTTCTCTATCCCTTATGGTGCTTCATTTTATTAAGCAGGTTGGAGAATATTATTATGTTACTTCATTTTAAATAATGATATTTGCATTTCTTTAAATTTTCGTTTAATCCTGTTTATTCTTGTATTTATTAAGCTATCAATAATAAACACCCACAATAACAAAGCAGATGTTTTCTATGTTAAATAGTTGGTTTTGCAAACTGGCTATGTAGCAATAGAGCACACTCAGTATTAAATGGAAGTAAAGACTGAACATTTGTAGCAAGTGTATTGTTGTCCTTTTGTTAGTTTGCCTTTTGGCTTGATGTGGGTTTGTCTCTAATTGGGGATCTACACCTTCAAGGAGGAGACACTGTGCTGAAAGGATAGTTTGCCTGAAGCAGATTTAATCTGGAAAGGTAAGAGGAGAGAGGCATCTGGAGGTGAAGCAAAGAGCAACAACACATAAGCATGGGAAATCCAAAACTGAAGCTACCTACTGCAATGTGCATTTTTGTCCAGCTTTACAAGCAAGAACTACATCCTAGAAGAAAAACTCTTTTGCTTGTATCATCTCTGGAATGTCTAACTACTTTTCCTGGTAGGGCAGAATGTTTATATTACAGTATTTGTGTCGGATTACTGGAGATTCCTTCCCACTTCCATTAATCTCTTACTTGACACTAAGGACTGTAAAAGTAGACTATTTTTCTACAAAATGGGCGATTGCACCATGCACCCTAATTTGCTAACTTCTAGGTTTTATTTTGGCAGCGTATCTATTGCTTGGGGTGGTTTGTGTTGTAAAATATTTGTTTTTGTTTGTAAAGTTGTAAATACACCTTTTTTAATATTGCTGGTCTGGGATTTGTAGTGAGTGGGCTAAACAAGGATGACCCTACCCTAACTCTGAGCAAATTTGTATTAAGTATTGCTGCTAGTGGGATAGCAGCATTGTGTTTGTGCGGCTGCACAGGACTTAGTCAGACTCCCAGGGTAGCAGTACACATTAACAGAGCACAAACCTTTCAACCAAATTAAGCTTTTCTTTGTAACAAGTACTTTTTAAAAAAGATAAATAAGATTTGTTCAAACTAAACATCAGGATGACCAAATATTTTACATAGAATATAGTCTGTAAAAACTAATATAAAAATAAAAACACATGGAATAGACATATGTAAATACTGAGTTGGTTAATAAATAAAAAGTTACTTAAAAACAATTATTTACTGGAAACTATAATAGATGTTTATTGAAGATAACATCACCAAAAGATACCTTAACAAAGTGCTGCACTTTATTTATGTAGTTTAGCCAGAAAAAAGGTCACTTTTTCTTACACGTGAAAATCCATAAAACTGGTATTCTGAATTATTTGCATTAAAATAAAAGCAACAATAACAAAATACTAATACACCCAAACAACATACGTAACCACAGCACAAAAACCAGTAGCAACACTAAGGAATAAAGTCTGAACTGTAAAATGATCTCCAGATGCAAAATGGAAAAGAAGATGTCAAGTGGATGAACAGTCATCTAACAGTAGTAAACAGAATGTTCCTATCACAAGTTTCACAAGTGCAGACAGAGCATCCAATGAAAAATGTATTTTGCCTGCTAATGTCCATTAGCTTTGGTATGTGGCTCCTGGTGGGCCTCAGTTGGATTCTGGCTTTGGATCTGCACATAAAGCTAAAGAAAGTGTGGCAGATGGTGATGCCACTGACCCTAGATTAGCAGTGTGAGGCAGAACCGGTGGTATGTATATGCAGGCTCAGCGGAGCCTTAAAACATCTGAGCAACATTTTTGACTGGCCAAAAGAAGTAGCAAGTTCAACCTGCTAAGGCACCAACAGTCCTTTTAATGGCCAATTACTGCCAACATTGTCAGAATGTTAAGCCCACTCCTCTGTTAATGGAACCTCCAAGTCGTTACTGTTCTATCTTATAAAACATTCTCATTGGTCACAGTAGGAAGCACTTATTTAGTCCTGTAGAAAAAGTATATGGCCCAATCATTTCAAAGAAAGTATGTGCAAATGTCATATTTTCTGGAATTAAGGTTTGAAATGTTTCCACAGCAGCAGAATCAATGACAACTAAAGATGAAAGCCAGAGACTTGATAGGGTTGTTAAATTCCCAGAACATTTTAAAAAGGGAAAGGGAATTCAGAAACTATTTTAAAATGTTCAGATAGATGAGGTGCTCATTAGGTTCAGTTATAGTTATGTAGAATGATCAGGACAATTACGATGAGGGTGTACTGTCAAGCCTACTTTTTGGTATTTGCCTCTTTTAAGGATCCTATTAGGGACACAAACAGTGCTCAAGGTCTCTCATTCTACTGGTGCTAGTTTTTCTTGACCCCCAGTCAAAACTAATTAGGGTTATGTGATGGGATGCACAGTGGAAAAAGCTTGCCAAGCAGGAAATGATGGAACAGGACAAAGACAATACACAGCAAACCATAAGAAAGTGAGAAAAACATGCATGGGTAGTAGCAATTTCTCTCACCATGCCATTACAGCAATACTATACTGTCAAATGATGGTGAGACCTGCACATGTACCTGATACATCAAGAAAGGCAACAGTTTTTGACACAAATGAATTACTGTGTGACCTCTGTGTTACGCACTTTAGATAATTCACCAAAATATTTGACAATTATTTTATTTTGTTTTGGACATGTGCAGAGGAGAGATGCTGCGTATTTTGGGAGATGGATGTTAAGTATAGAGCTAGTAAGTAAGAGGAAGGCATAAGAGAAGGTTTATGGATGTGGTGAGCAAAGACATACAGGTAATGGATGAAACAGAGCAAGATGCAGAAGACAGAAAGATATGGAAGAAGATGATCCACTGTGGCAACCCCTAATGAGAGCAACCGAAAGAAGATGTTGGAGAAGAAGATTTTATGCCTTCTGGTCTGCATTAGTCTTTCAATAGAAAATAGCATATTTAAGAGTTTCACGCACTACTTTTACAAAAAGAAAAGCAATACAATATGGATAGTTGAGCATCCTAAAATGGATGAATGAATGAAATTAATATATACTGTATATAATATAACATAATAGTAACAAACCACTTTGCAGTTAAGAAACATAAGATATTAATAGGCATAGAGCCCAGTCCTTGATTGAGCACATATAACAAGTAGGTGCTAATAATCAATGACATAATGCAGAAGGATGAATGGACGGGAGGCATTGTGGTTATTTTATTATAAGGAACTGTGTATAATAAAAGCACTCTTGATTTGAACCCAGAACTGAGTAGATGTAATTGTGTTTACGGTTAGGGATTAGTGACACTCCAGCTGCTCACTATATACAGTGATCCCTCACTATATCGCGCTTCGACTTTCGCGGCTTCACTCCATCGCGGATTTTAAATGTAAGCATATCTAAATATATATCACGGATTTTTCGCTGGTTCGTGGATTTCTGCGGACAATGGGTCTTGTAATTTATGCTACATGCTTCCTCAATTGGTTTGCCCAGTTGATTTCATACAAGGGACGCTATTGGCAGATGGCTGAGAAGCTACCCAGTCAGAGCACGTATTACATATTAAATAAAACTCCTTAATGATATATAATGTGCTTCCCGTACGGTGCTTGATTGTTTGCTTTTTTCTGTCTCTCTCACTCTCTCTGCCTGATGGAGGGGGTGTGAGTAGAGGGCTGTTTGCACAGAGGCTGTTTGCCTAGAGGATACGGACGCTCCTCTAAAAAATGCCGCTTTATCGCGGAGCTTCGGCATACTTAAAAGCACGTATTGATTTTTTGATTGTTTGCTTTTCTCTCTCGCTCTCTCTGGAACGCAACCCCCGCAATCGAGGAGGGACTACTGTATATATATATATATCCATCCATTTTCCAACCCGCTGAATCCAAACACAGGGTCACGGGGGACTGCTGGAGCCAATCCTGGGCAGGGTGCCAACCCACCGCAGGACACACACACACACCAAGCACACACTAGAGCCAATTTAGAATCACCAATCCACCTAACCTGCATGTCTTTGGATTGTGGGAGGAAACCGGAGCGCCCGGAGGAAACCCAAGCAGACACGGGGAGAACATGAAAACTCCACGCAACTCCAAGCGAACCCGGGTCTCCTAACAGTAATGGAGAATGTTTTGTGAATATATTGTCACACATGTGTGCATGGTAGACAACTTCGGGGCTTATCGACTCGTAATTCCACCCAGAATCAAGTATTGGCGTTGCCTTATAAAAACCTCCTCTCCTTCCCTCTGCACAACCAGGAACCAACAACTTGAGGGCATATGACATGACTTGCAGTCTTGGGGCTCCTGGGCCTGTCTTTTCCACCCCATTGACTTCATAACCGACACCACCTCCATCTTTCCTCAGTCATTCCAGAGACTCACATCTGAAAAGACATTCTAACTAATCAAATGTAAAATCGCTTTTGTTATTTTTGCAATCAATTATGCAGCAATCGGCATTCATTTGGTGCCCCAAAGCTTTCTCTTTGTGTTTCTCTTACTATATATGTATATATTGTAAGAGATGGTATCCAGGAACTGGAATCTCGGCAGGGAGTGTACAAGGATCCCTACCTGGCCAGGAGGCCAATGTAATAGAAGGAGAAGGGTAGAGAGCTAAGTTTGGTTATATTTTCCCTCAGGGTGCTAGGTGGTAGCGTCACTCAGTTATGGTTCCTCCATGGATATAACTTTAGTCCCATGGAAAAGTCCAATTGGGTTCTGTGGGTGCCACCAGGGACACTGAAGAGATTTGTGATCCCTACATTCCATGACATTTGCTGGACCCACTAGTGCTTCCTTTGGGCTATGCCCTGACACAGGAAGTACTCCCGGGTCTGCCATAAAAGGTAGCCACCCGGCCTCCTCCAGTGAGTCAGTGCTGGGAGTGAGGAAGGCAACACTTGCTGGAGGGAGGTGGACAAATAAAGAAATGAGAAAAAGGAAAGGAAGAATTGTGTTTGTCTTGTGCAACATTTGAATGACCTGGAAAGGTATTTTGACTAATAAATCACTTATTTGAACCCAGGAACTGTTTCTGTGCATCCATGTTTGGGATTTGGGGTCCTACAAGGCCCCCTGTCATTCACAATTATATATATACTGTATATATATATACTGTATATATATATATATATATATATATATATATATATATATTGTCACACATGTGTGTATGGAAGACAGCTTACAGGCTTGAGCAAACATCATTACCCGCCAAACCATTGGTTGGCATTGTTCTCTGACTTCATCTTCAATGTCTGCCCTCCTGCACCTACCCCTTCTTGTCATCAAGTCAAGTCAAGTTGGGGAGAATGCACTGGTACAGTGCGTTGCCGCACCAACTACACGGTGAAACAACTCGGGATCCCAGTTTGCAACCCCCCAGGCAGACACGCGGTTCAGTCCCACCCTCCGGAAATGGCCTTCTATCTGCTGCAGCCAGGTGTTACGTGGGTGAACCCTTGGCCTGGTCCAGCCACTCGGGTCCCCAACAATGAGGATCTTATGAGCTGGATCACCCTCAGGGAAACGCGCTACATGGCCGTAGTGCTGTAACTGACGCTCCCTCACAATGCAGGTAATGTGCCTCATTTGGGACTCCATGAGCAACTGCTCATTCGACGCAAAGTCAAACCAACGGTACCCAAGGATTTTCTGGAGATTCACAGTACCAAAGAAGTCCAGTCTTCGTCTCAGGTCACTGGATAGCGTCCATGTCTCGCAACCATACAGCAAGACAGGAAGCACCAGAACTCTAAAGACTTGGACCTTCGTCCTTTTGCATGGATATCGGGAGCACCACACACCCCTTCCCAGAGACCTCATGACACCCCATACTCTCCCAGTCCGTCTACTGACTTCATAGGAAAAGTCACCAGAAACATGAATGTCACTGCCAAGGTAAATAAACCTCTCAACAAGGTCAACACTCTCTCCGTGAACAGACACACTGCTGATGGCTGTGCCCAAGAGGTCATTAAAGGCCTGGATATTGGTTTTTATCCAGGACACTCGCAAGCCCAGACACTCAGACTCCTCACTCAGTCTCTCGAGCACCCCGAAATTCAAAGTCCGTGAATCTTTATTCACCAACAGATGCCCCACAGCCGCTGGACCCCACGACCTTGCCCAACACCCAGCCATACAAGCATTGAACAGAGTAGAAGCAAAAATACCCCCCGATGAACCCCAAAATCAACTTGGAAAAACGCAAAGGTCCTGCCTCAGCTCTGCACAGCACTCACAGTACCAGTGTACAGGCCAGCCATGACATCCAGCAACCTATTTCGTATTAACTTCAAAGTGTACAGGGTTACCAAGGTGGTACCCAAACCCTTTTTGTATGCTTTTGTCTTTTTACAATATATATATGTACATAATGTTTTGTTTATAATACAAAACATATATATATGCGTTGCTGCCTCGCAGTTAGGAGGCCCGGGTTCGCTTCCCGGGTCCTCCCTGCGTGGAGTTTGCATGTTCTCCCTGTGTCTGCGTGGGTTTCCTCCAGGTGCTCCGGTTTCCTCCCACAATCCAAAGACATGCCGGTTAGGTGGATTGGCGATTCTAAATTGGCCCTTGTGTGTGCTTGGTGTGTTTGTGTGTGTCCTGTGGTGGGTTGGCACCCTGCCCAGGATTGGTTCCTGCCTTGTGCCCTGTGTTGGCTGGGATTGGCTCCAGCGGACCCCCGTGACCCTGTATATGGATTCAGTGGGTTAGAAAATGGATGGATGGATGGATATATATATATATATATATATATATATATATATATATATATATATATATATATATATATATATATATATATATATATATGATGTTTTTTTACCTATTATAAAAAGTACTCTTCTTTTATACAAGATCATTTTGATTTGAGAATGTTCTCAAAATATTGATCATCTAATTTCTCTATGTTGTTAGCCAGCATGCACCTTTCCTAAGTAACTTGCATACCTGTTTTGCTAGAAGAGTTATTTAATGGCCCCTTTTTGGGAATAAACTGAGACTGATTTTGGCACCAGGTATACCAGCCAACAGTGGACTTATTTTTCAGCCTAAATATATATATTGAAATGTTAAACACTGTTGTAAAGCAACAGAAATGTTTTGACAAATGAGACTATTCTCCTATTTACTGAAATTTTCAATACAGACTTTGTAAAATGCAACTTGAAAAAATGTGAAAGGAATTTTGTCAATTTATGTGGTTTTGTCAATTATATTATTAATATATGTATTTAATTCTTTCTTAATTTCCTCCACTATTATAAGGAAAATGCTTTTCAGAAAAGTTGAATGTAGTTTTGATGTATATGTAGACTTACATTTAGAGAAGCATGCTGTTAACATGTGTTGTTAAATTAAACAGAAGCATTTTCTTATATCACTACAAATGAATATTTCTCATATAAGGTTAAACAAGTCAAAGATCACTGGAAACTGCAAAAGACCTTTAATCACTGACCCCACGAGTGATGCTCCTAGGACCTAAAAAACAATTTTCTAGCTTTCATTCAGTTCTGATGCTGGTTGCCAAAGCAACCTGCTGCTCTTTGCTTTTATGCTGCTGCTGTTAGTTGGGCTATTCATTCAGTAAATGTTAATTTCACAACCAACAGTCTTTTAAGTTCAGCAACATGCCAAGGTCATTAATTCTTTTCTTTATGTGGTATTCTTATAAAAATAGACTGCTGCTTTATTAAAATCCATATTCAGTTCTATTAATGAAAAATATTAATATATATCACACATTTATCCAGCTGCTGACTTCAAGTGTAGGCTTCTTATAATATGCATTTTAACTTTTTAAACTACAAAACATGATGGTTCATAAAATGATTAGCCCATGCAAGTAAGAATTTTATTGTACTGTGTACAATTGACAATTAGAACACTATAACCATTCAGTGCCTGTTGTAGAAGATCAGCCCAGCTACAGACAGACACACAGATCCACAATGTCCAGAACACACACGTTTATTTATATAAATGTCCTGTACATGCTCCAATACTCCCAATACACCCAAACTCAGTCCTTTCTTCTGCCACCTCCACTCCTCACTTGCAAGCTCTGTCTACTCCCACCCGACTCTGGTTCTCTTGCTGAAGTGAGGCAGCCTCTTTTATACCGCACCCGGAAGTGCTCCAGGTGCTCCTTGATCAAGTTCCAACAGCACATCCGGGAGTGGCAGAAGTGCTGTAGATTATGGCTCCAGAACTGTCAAGGCGCCCCCTAGTGGTGGCCAAGGGCAAACACAAGGTGGAGCTTCTAAGGTTCAGTCACGTGGCCCCAATGTTAACCAGGAGGGCTTCCCTCTCGTGTCCCGGGGGAGGTACTGCTGGTGATATGTCCAAAATATGTCCACTCCCCTGTCCTCTCCTCAAAAGGGTGTCCCAGTTGGGCAAAGTTCCCAGCCATCTATCACACTGCCTTTCCCTCAGCTGAGACTAGTGGGGCGAACTGGCCCATCCTGTGAGGGCCATCTCTGTCCAAGCTGGAGTGCTGGCATGACCCAGTCTATGGTTCCGCCCTGAAAAACACATGCAAGTAGAGTGCGGGGAGACGCTGCCCTGACGCCATTCCAAGGTGCCCCTCATATTACTATAAGGACAGTGTCGACATCCGTACCCAAGACTGTGGCATTCATAACACCAGCGCTCTCCTTGTCTTCGGGCCCTCAGGAAGTCAAAACAGGATGGGAACATCCACCCTGCCTTGTCACCAACTGAGTTCCAGATCTCCTTCTGGCTGTGTGGAAAACGCCCTTTTGACGTCCGTGAGCACACCGGTTCACAGATCACTCTGTTGGAAGACCTGTTCCTACCTATCCGGGTCCTCCCCTTTTTTCTCTGGGGCAGAATGACAGTCTGAGTCTCTTTATGAGATGAAAAGAGACCCCATGCTGCACCCCTGTAGACCTAAGTGAAACGGTCGCTGACTTTTTGGGCGGGACAGTCTGAGAGCTGACACTTATGAGCCGGCGTGCTATACGTACCTCTGCCAATTCCGCTCCTTTCGCGTGATCCGTCATCACAGCCGTGTCCACTGTCGGAGCCCCTGCTACTTGAGTCCGTTCAGTTACATCCCGGTTTGTTTCGCTAGGGATTGTTTTTTTTTTCTGGTACTGGTATCATTCACCTGTACCGCGGCATCGGACTGGATGGAGAATCCCACATCGCGCTGCCTCAACCACTCCAGTATGGCTCTCAGGAAGCGTCCGCATTTTCCTCCAGCCTCTCGATCACATCCTTTAACTCCTGCATAACCTGCAGAATAGGCTGTCCAGAGTGAAGGACCCTCTCCAACTACTGTACAGTCAGCAACAACTCACATATGTCAGCCGACGGTTATGTCAGCCGGCGGTGGATTCGTGCTTCTCTCATACCCACCTGCTGGCTGCGAGCCACAGAGTCACTGCTCTGCTTGAGCAGACTCAGTCAGGCCCTCCTCAGGCTTAGGATTGACGTACATCGGCACCACCTTCAACCAATCACTGGTGGGCACACAACACAAGCCGTCCCATCCCTCTCCTGCTTTTTGGAGGGCAATTCAGTCCTCTACCCCCTCTTCTTCCCTTTGCTTGGGCCCAATGAGGAGATGAGCTGCCAGGTGCTCTTCGCCCTGTCTTTGTTCCTCGTCGTGCAGTGATCCCTCGTCCTCTTCCACTGTCGTCTCGCTGTTGCTCCACGATTTGGCATGCTTCAGCCACAGACTTGGATCCAGGCAGTCTCCTTCTAAAAAGTAAGACCAGGAGATGGCAAGGTAAGCTCCAGAGGACCGATCGCTTCCTAAAGGTTACAAAGCTTTAAAAATTCCCACACGGTTCCATATAGCAGCAACTAAACACGTGCTTAGGAGAAAAATGTAGTTTTAAATTAACTCTCACACCAGAGAAAACTATAACTCTTTGCTTTTGTTGAGGCGTCAGTATGTCTGTACATCTCAGTCTCCATTATTAGATGTGGTTGATGTCCACTTGAGGTGGTATATAAATGTACCAATACCCCTGATAAATTCTTCCAGTTGTTCCACCCACACTGGACTTGAAGGGTTATCTGAATTTCCATTTAAGTCCATCTCTGCTCTGAGATATTTAAATGTGTCCACTGTTTTCAGTAGCTCCCCCTATAGGTTTTGATTTCATATACTTTGTTAACCCCCAAGGGGAATTGTCTTTTCGCATGACCTTTGGGGGGTCAGAGCGTAGGGTCCATGTTAACGTCTGAATCCTGATTATCATTCTGTCTTCTTCAGGCCTTATTTAAGTGTGGTGGTTTTTGAGGTTGCCACAGCTACTCTCATTTCAGACCCTACAGAATTTTTTTTTTTATTATTATATCTCAAGGTTATGGTTACTAACTTACTAAAATGCTGGGCCTGTCTGGGTTGGATTTCCTTTGTCACTTTTAATTAGAGTTCAAATGAATTTTAAATATAACAAGCCCCACTGAAGTGCATTGTTTTATCTCCGCAGGAAGACTAAAAGGACAGACATATAAAAAGGAGGACTAATTGGTCCATTTAATTGTATTAAAAATATTACATTCCTGCTGACGCATCAGTTGTTGTTAACCATGTGTCAGAGATGGCTGGGGTGGCGACCCGGCCAGGATGCCCAGGAGAACCGGAGGAGGGCTTGCTCCTTCCCCAGACCGTGTGGGAGCGACTACCCTGGTACCTTTGGGGGCCACGGGTTCAGAGCTTTGAAGCTCCACCCTGTAGGGGCCCGTGGTCACCGCCAGGGGGAGCCCCAATGCCTTGGAGACCCTGGACCTCAGCACTTCTGCCACACCCGGAAGTGTTGGGGGGAAGAAGAGCAGGGGCACCTGGAGTGCTTCCGGGGATGCAGCCAGCACTTCCGCCACACTGGGGCATGTTGGTGGGAGGTTGCCGGAACACACCTGGAGCAATCCGGGTGCTTATAAAAGGCAATGGCAAGAGTCGGGAGTGGAGTAGGAGTGGAGTAGGACGGAGCTCTGGAGGAGAGAATGAGGCAGCCTGAAGAGAAAGGCCAGGACTTTAGGGACTTTGGGGTTTGTGTGCACTGTAAATAATGTATAATAAACATGTTATGGGTGACGTGAACATGTCTGCCTGTCTGTGTCCGGGCCAGCCTCCACACAAGATACATATGCCACCACCTATCAATCTTCTGGACTCCTCTGTTCTCTCCATATTGTAAATGGAAAGAGATCCAGTAGTCTGAATTGCATGACACTGTAGCAAAAGAGAGCACCCTATCTTTGTAAGACAAATAATGTTGCAATCTTGAATGTCTCATTGGAAATTTATCCTTGCATTGACGTCAAGTGGCTAGTAGGCATCAGACGTTGACCAGACAATGGCAGTCAGTGTGACAAGGCCCTCTGCATTTTGCACACTCCAGCGTGCTTCCCTCAGTGTTTCTTTTGAGTGGGCCTGCTATTATTGTTGCCTTTTTTTCCGAAAGGTCTCACTTGGCCAATGCAGAGTCAAAAAGCTGGTAAGTGACCCACAATCCTTTTTTTATGAGTGTCTGGTGATCAAAATTCATGAAATTCAAAGTAGTGGATGTAAAAAAATGTAAATAAAATCAGTATATAATATGAAGTAAAAACACAATCTGATCAAAGCTGGCGTAATGGAGAATAAACTCAGTGGTGCCATCTTGGATCAATAGCTTGAGGTTATTGTCACAGGCTTAACATTAAGTTAATGAGTGGATAGGAGAAAGATATTGATCAGAAATTATTACAGGTCTTGGATTAATTAAAGTCTCCATTTTTACTTGTTCCCTTTATTCATACATCCTGTCATAGAGCATATGTAACCCTCCAGTACTTAACAACATAACAAATTCACCCTTTATCACAAGAAACTGCAATAAGGAACTTAATATTCCTCCTTCATATGGATGTCTTATTTGAATTCTAGTTGAGTTTGATATCACAAAAAACATGTCCTTCTATCATCTTCTTAATGAGTAACTAGTCTATTATATGTTATTGGGTTATGCACTGACAACTGAACTGTCAATAGAGTTGTGTAGCTCTATTTGTTATATGTGAGAGTAAACGTTTCAAAATAAATTGATGAGTACAAAGTACACAATAACCTGTCTTTAACACTGTGTCTGAACGAGCCCATGCAGATATTTCGTGCTCACTCTTCATCTCAAAAGACATCAGACACAGCTACAAAAGCAGCAGGGGAAAGATCTCTGCTCCAGTTAATGCTGTTAATGGTGAATTGGTACACATCTATTTTTATTCAATAAATAACCTTTATTAAATTTAGCAGTTTTGCCATTTTACCTCTGTTTGGTTAAAAGTATGCATTTTTAATTCTGGTAAGGAGACCTTGCACAAGTAAGTGCCTGACAGTAAATGCATAGGTTATGGCCAATTTGATTTTTAAATTCTTAGTAGTGAATAACAATGATGTTAGCCACCCATACAAAAAGATGTACTGACTCCTACTTTTCAGTGACTCTTTTATCCAACTTGGAAGAAATTTTAAACTTGATATTGTAAAGAATTATTTCATCATAAATATAAACAAATTGTACTTCTGCAGGGAGACATTGACCTAATTTATATTTTCTTTAAGCTTCGTTACAGTAGTTCATCAAAAAATTGTATGGATTGTCACACAGACTAACTGTAGTTAATCTTTTTTATAACCCGGTAGTGGGGATTTTTGCTCTGTAATCTCAAGAACTGTGCATGGAGTGCAGAACAGTATGAAACGTTTAGACCTTGGAATGTTAAATAGCTGTAGCCTAAGTATTTCCAACCAAGACAGATCTTTGTTGAAATTTAGCCATCTTCTGCATATTGACTATCCAGATTTATGCATATAGTTCAACCTGATGGTGGGGAAATTCCTATTTAGCAGCTAGGAAGAATAGCATGGCTTATATACAGTATTTCTGAAAAGTATGTGTATTGGCAATCTTTAAACATATAGACAGCCATAATATTGTTAATTTATTCTGCAGATGCTTCAACCATAACATAGGTCTATCTATAAAATATTGCAAGCAACTGTCTCCAATAAAGGCTATACCGGCTATTATTCTAGTCAGTCACCCTTTCCCTGCCTCAATCCGGTGTATCAACGTGATCAGTTGCACAGTATCTGTCGGTGCATTGCTATCATATTAGGAAGAAAAGGCCAGCATGTGCACTAACTAGTCGAAACAGACACAGTATACCAAGAACAGATCAATAGTGAGTGACTACCTCTGACTCTGTTTCAAAGACACCAGGACAACCTACAATTGTCTTTAGGTTGCTCTACTGATTTAAATGCATAGGTTGACTTTATTTTATTTTTTTTTTTATTGTGAGTTTTGTTCAAATTCTTGGATCTATACCAATTATATAATCATATTTTTATTGCAGATTTGCACTAATGTCGCTGCAACACCTGCTCTTCATTTCTGGCAGATAAATCAAGGTGTAAAATATAAATATTCAAATAAATGATAAATTATGAAAAGCATCCATCTATTGATTGTTGAACCTTCTAAATCCATTTAGGCATGTCTTGTGGGGATGAAACTGATGCCTGTCAAGCACAAGGCAGGAACAAAAGAACAAAGCAGCACCAGTCCTTAATTAGGCATCAGTTAAAATACTTATTTGCATGATCTTTTCCAGTGTATTTTTAATTTTCCATCCATCCATTATCACTATATCCTAACTACAGGGTCACAAGAGCCAATCCCAGGGCACAAGGCAGGAAACAAACCCCGTGCAGGGCACCAGCCCACCACAGCACGCGCACACACACGGGATCACCAATTCACCTAACCTGCATGTCTTTGGACTGTGGGGGGAAACTGGAGTAAATGGAGGAAACACACATAGACACAGGGAGAACATGCATACTCCACACAGGGAGGAACCCAGGAAGCTAACCCGAGTCTCCTAACCATGAGGCAGCAGCGCTACCCATTGTGCCACCATGTCTCCTTTGTTTATCTTTTTTTTTTTAATTAAAAATACAACCTAATTATATTGACAGTAGCTGTATAACAGTTATTTCCCAGCAGAATATATTATCTTTTGCATCTTTTTGTTACCGGTGAATATTATCACACATGTATGTCTGAGGAGCACCATCCAGGCTCACCAGAGATATGTCATACCATCCTTTAATGAGATGTGGCATGATCACTAACCATGTGGTCTCCTTTTCACACCACAGCTCCAAAAAGACTTCCTATAAGTGCCACTGACTCCACCCTTTCTGGTTGGAGCACTATAAAGCCAGGGCTCCCCTGAAAGAGGATATCTATTATTGGATTGAGCTAATTGCCAGACAGATCTCCCTTTTTTGACAGTTTTTTTTTTTTTTTTGTTTATTAAAATTAGTTTTTAGTTGCATTTAAATTGCTCTGAAAGAGACCAGATTTTGACCTCATGTAATGTAAAAATTGCTTATTTTGCATAATTGTTGATTTTGGTTATTAAGAGTCTATTGCTAATAGAACTTTATATTTCCTAAGCATTTTTTTTAAGTTACCCAATGAAGAGTTAAAATTAATGTCCAGGTCTCATCACTTCATGGACACATTATGATGGAAAGCAGGTTATGTGTCATGTGGCAATTTACTGATAACTTATACTGCTAATGAAATATTGAATCATTAATCATTATAGACTGCAGATATTGCAGCAATGAAGTTCTTTTTAGTGTAATGTAAATGCTAAGTAGATGATGAATGGCTTACAGAGCCATGCTTAGGGGCATCTTTCCATTTTTTTAACTCTGGCACTCTGTGTCGTTTCATGAAGTCCAGTTGCCAGTTTGCCTCCCACAGATCTACGTCCGTGTAGTCCTCCCAGGGCACATCAGCTACATGAGTGTGTTCCACTCTTCGATCAGCTGATGCAAGTACCTGACTTTGATTTTCAATCTCAAGATCAGTTGCATCAGAATCGGAGTTTGATAAGTCAGAGTCAGATTCAGAAGGAATACTAAAAAAATAAACAAATAAATTAAAATGCACACAGCATTTTGCTCTGTGCATTCGCTTTGTTCTCTCATCTAATGTCGACACCATTCTAGACGTTGTTCACTCTCTGCTACTTACACACTCGGGGATTCTACGTCAAGAGGGTCTACCCATAAAGTAATGGTGAGTTTTATTGACATTGTTAGCTCTTATTGCCCTCTAAATTTGCATGTCGACTTTAGTTGATATCTGCCTTCAACCCCTTCTGTCAACAAAACTCGACATCCGTCCCAAAAGCATAAGTTAAGTGACTTTTTGCAGTCCTTGCTTGTGCTTTTTACCTTTGGGGTTAAGATCATTTAACTTACCCAGTACACCTTCAAGCAGTAAGCACTGATAATGCTAAAGTTTGCATAATCTCTGGTATTGTGCTCCCTGCCACATGTGCCACTCCAATGGCATGTTAACAGTTTGTTTGGGAATCTGTTTTGCAGTCAGCTGTACATATTAAAGTTAAAATAAATTCTCTGAAAGTAAATTTGAAAAAAACAAATAATTCATTATGTTTGTCAATTATGATGATTTTGAAAATTTGGCAAATGTTTTATAAAAGCGTGATTTTTAAATTTCATTTGCACAGAGCACTCTACATGAAATATCTTAAAGAAAATGGAACCCTTCTGGCAAATTTCCTTGAATAATAAGTGTGACAAAGCTCAATGAAATTGGATCACTGTGAGACATCTTTTCTTGTAATGTCTGCAAGCAACTTAGGTTTAAGAGTGGGCCACGAGAAAAGACAAAAGCCAAAGAACAATCATAAAATGAGACATAAAAATCATGTTTAAAAACAAGAGGAAAGAAGTTGTTAACAAAAAACTTTTAGCAAAAAGACTTTTAAACAGTGGTTTGAAAAGGGTTTTGAATGCTTTTTGAAAAGGACCTTCTAACCCAATGGTTTTACCCTAAAGATGGAAGCTTGACAGGACCATAACAGCCAAAGCGATGAACCAGAGAATTATTATACTTTATTCTCTTTAATTCAAGTTAATTAGCAGCAAAAACAGGTCACTAATTAAGAAAATGGTTAGAATGAAACCCTGCAGCCACTGGTGCCCTCCAGGAACGGAGTTGGGGACCCCTGAACTAGGAGCTAAACTGAAAAATGCCATGCTTCAAATGAAAGAAAAGATGACCATTTGTTTTCTTTACATAATAATCTCTGTCAGATGGGAGAATTAGATAAATATAAATACATAACTAAATAAAGTTGTCTCTTTTTTTGACACTACTCCCTTAGCTTTCTGGCTACAACTATCTAAATACAATTGCCAATCACTTGCGTAACTGCAAAATATCAATTTGTAAAAATTGTGCATTGTGCCACAAAGGCAACAAATAAAAGTACCATTGTTTATTGTCTCCTTTTAAATAATGTTTTTACATTTAATAAGTGTTCTGTTGTTTTAAAAGTATTTTTTAGTGCACATACTTCCCTTTTGATTAAATTTACTTCAGTAATTTTTTATCTTACGACCGATCTATTATAAAATTTCAAAGCTTTTAAATGACTTCTAAACTTTATACAATGGTTTGACTGGTTTAATTTTATTTTATATACTCTAAGAAAAGTGTATTTGTGATTAAAAAAGACTTACACCGATGTTCAGGAAAGTGGTTATTAGCTACAGAATCTATAAGAAAAAAAAATGTGTAGCTTCCATATATTTTGTACATTTGATTCTTAAACAAGTATTATGTTTCAGCCTGGATTTCTTCTCTTGCTTAAGAATATTTGGCTTTTTATTGCTGTTTTTGAAATTATTATTTTTGATGTGTTTATGACCTTTTTTAATCGTACATTTTGAAAAATGAATGTCAAAAAAATAAAAATGCCAGTGTGAGTCCAAAGTGGGTGGCATTGGTGGTGCAGTGGTAGCGCTGCTGCCTCGCAGGTAGGAGACCTGGGTTTGCTTCCCGGGTCCTTCCTGTGTGGAGTTTGCATGTTCTCCCCGTGTCTGTGTGGGTTTCCTCTGGGCACTCCGGTTTCTTCCCACAGTCCAAAGACATGCAGGTTATGTGGATTGGTGATTCTAAATTGGCCCGTTTGTGTGTGCTGCGGTGGGTTGGCACCCTTGCTCTGTTACACCCATCACCTGCATGTCCTCTCTCACCACATCCATAAACCTTCTCTTAGGCTTTCCTCTTTTCCTCTTGCCTGGCAGCTCTATTCTTAGCATCCACTTCCCAGCTATACCCAGCATCTCTTCTCTGCATATGAACAAACCAACGCAATCTTGTCTCTCTGACTTTGTCTCCCAACCGTCCAACTTAAGATGACCCTCTAATGCACTCATTTCTAATCCTATCCATCCTTGTCACACCCAATGCAAATCTTAGCAACTTTAACTCTGCCATCTCCAGCTCTGTCTCCTGCTTTCTGGTCAGTGCCACCGTCTCCAACCCATATTACAAACCTGGTCTCACTTCCCTTCTGTAGACCTTCCCTTTCACTCTTGCTGATACCCATCTGTCACAAATTACGCCTGACACTCTTCTCCACCCATTCCACCCTGCTTGCACTCTCTTTTTCACCTCTCTTCCATAATCCCCATTACTCTGTACTGTTGATCCCAAGTATTTAAACTTATCCACCTTCGCCTGCATCATCACCATTCCACTGACCTCCCTCTCATTTACACACATGTATTCTGTCTTATTCCTATTGATCTTCTTTTCCTTTCCTCTCTTTACAACTTTATTGTGTTGCAGATTTTTGCCTATCAATCTACACTCAACAGCCAATAATTACAAAGTGAAACATATTTTCAGAAAGGTTTGCAAATTTGATAAAAATCAAAAACTGAAATCTATAATATAATTAAAATTCTGTGGCATACCAAATTATTATCAGGTTTGCTTTAGCCATTCTTGAGATGTGTCTAGAACTTGATTGTCCGCCTGTATTGTTTAGAAAGGCACACACTTGTGTATATAAAGTCCCACTATTCACACTGTATGTCAGGATAAAAAACAAGCCATAAAGTCTCTGTAGTTCTCTATAGATCTGCCATCAAATTGTGGTGAAGTACAAATGATCAGGCAAAGGGTATAAACCATTTATAAAGCTTTGAATGTTCCTAGGAGCACAGAGGCCTTAATAATTGTGAAAATGAAGAAATTGTAGAACCAGGTCTTCCTGGAGTTTGCCATCTGACCAAACTAAGTTATAATAAGGGCCTTGGTCAGGGAAATGACCAAGAACAACAACAACAACCTTAATTTATATAGCACATTTTCATACAAATAATTGTAGCTCAAAGTGCTTTACATGATGAAGAAAGAGAAAAAAAGACAAAGTAAGAATTAAAATAAGAGAACACTTAATTAACATAGAATAAAAGTAAGGTCCGATGGCCAGAGAGGATAGAAAAAAAAAAAACTCCAGACAGCAGGAGAAAAAATAAAATCTGCAGGGGTTCCAGGTCATGAGACTGCGCAGCCCCCACTAGGCATTCTACCTAACATAAATGATCAGTCCTCATTATATTCAGGGTTTTCATGGAAGGACTTGATGATGACGGTCACTCACATAGACTTCTGGCCCTTAATCCATCAATGTAGGGACATCATGGTGCTTTAATTAGGTGGTGGTGGAGCAGATCGCCACCACAGAAAACGAGAAAAAGAACAGAAGAGAGAGTAGGGGTTAGTACGGAGTTTGGAGCCACCATGAATAGTAATGATAATTGTCAATGTCAACTATATTTAATGTAATGTGTTTTTAGCAGTTTTTTAATGTGCTCCACTGTATTAGCCTGGCGAATTACTATTGGCCTAAATTGGCCCTAGTGTGTGGGTGGGTTTGTGTGTGTCCTGCAGTGGGTTGGCACCCTGCCTGGGATTGGTTCCTGCCTTGTGCCCTGTGTTGGCTGGGATTGGCTCCAGCAGACCCCCGTGACCCTGTGTTCGAATTCAGCGGGTTGGAAAATGGATGGATGGATTAATTCCTATTGGCAGACTATTCTAGATTTTAGGTGCATAACAGCAGAGGGCCGCCTCACCACTTCTTTTAAATTTCGCTTTTGGAATTCTAAGCAGACACTCATTTGAAGATCTAAGGTCACAATTTGGAGTGTAAGGTGTAAGACATTCCAAAATATAAAGATGGAGAGAGATTATTTAAGGCTTTATAAACCATAAGCAGAATTTTAAAGTCAATTCTGAAAGACACAGGTAACCAGTGTAATGACATCAAAACTGGAGAAATGTGTTCGGATTTTCTTTTCCTAGTTAGGATTCTAGCAGCTGCATTCTGCACTAGTTGCAATCGATTTATGTGGCTTTTTCAATGGTCCTCTGTTGAGATGGGAGAACCTGTTGGAAGGAAAACCAACTAAGCAGCATTCTGTCAATCAAGACTTTATGGCAGAGAAGCTTAACAGAAGGTGCTCTTGAATAAAAGGCATATGATGGCTCAGAGAGAGCCATGAGGAAAAAGATTCTCTAGTCTGCTGTTCCAAAAATTTAATTCTTTGGAAAGAACACCAAGCACTGTGTCTTGTGACGCCTAGGCTCTGTTCATCACCTGCCTAATACCATCCTTACAGTGAAGCATGGTGGTGATCCTATGGGGCTGCTTCTCAGCAGCAGAGGCAGGGAGACTAGTCAGAACTGCAGGAAGGATGAAAGCAGCCACATACAGAGAAGTCCTTGAAGAAAACCTGCTTCAGAGTGCACATGGCCTTAGACTGGGGTGACAGTTTACCATTCAGTTTGATAATTATCCATATCATACAGCCAAGGCAATGCTGGAGTGGCTTAGGGTTAAGTCACTGATTGTCCTTTAGTGGCCCAGACACCGCCCAGACTTAAACCCCATAGAACATCTGTAGAGAGATCTGAAGATGGCAGATTACAGATGCTTCCCATCCAATCTAATGGCACTTGAGAGGACCTGCCAGGAAGAATTAAATAAACTGGCCAGATCCAGGTGTGCAAAGATCGTAAAGACTTACAAATACATTTGCAAACCTTTAACAAACCTGTTTCTCCTTTGTCATTATGGGTCTTTGAGTGCAAATTAATGAAAAAGTGGCAAATATGTTGATTTAAAATTAACCTTTCAATGCAATAAAGTGGGCAGAATGTAAAGGGGTTTGAATACTTTCTGAACCTATTGTATTTACACAATTTATTCCTTGTCTCCTTTTGCTTAATTAATGCGGATAGATCACCAGAATATTTAATACACCCAAATGATATAGTCCCTGTATTCATTTTCTATATTTCTATTTAAATAATCCTTTATGAAGTTATGATGTCATTTTGTCTATTGCCTTAATTATATGGCAATTTGTATGATTTCCAACAGCAGTGCTAATGTTTGTAATTAATAATAATACAATGCAGTTTATTGCTGTAATCATTACAAAATACATAGATGGTTTGGTGCAAAACATTAACATTAATACTCCCAACAGAGTGTACAGTAACTGTCTGACTGTTGGACAGAAGTCAGCTGTATAGATATAACTGTATACTATATATATATATATATATATATATATATATATATATATATATATATATATATATATATATATATATATATATATATATATATATATATATATATATATATATATATATATATATAGCTCTCTCTATATATTTTCTTTATGGATGGCACGCCTGGGATGGCATCTCTCAAAAGATGCAAACATTGACTAACATTGGTCACCTGTAAGGTATGCTGGGAAATATAGTGCCATGGAACAACCATGGGTGCCGTTTGGGGGTGCTGCAGGGATTTATGATCCCTGCTTTCAGGGAGTTCTGCTTTACCTGGAAGTATTCCTGGTTCTTGGATAAAATGAATCACTCTGCCTCGCCCAGATGAGTGGAAGAAGGACAAATTTCACCACTGAGGAGTGGAGGATGAAGGAATAAGAGAAAGAGAAAATGAATAGTGATTGTGATTGTCTTGCACTCATATCAAATGAATCCTTTTGTTAAGAAAATAAATTATAATTAACCTTTTATTTGAACCCAAGACTTGTTTTGTGCAGCTGTGTCATGGTGCCACCTAGTGGTCATGATAGATAGATAGATAGATAGATAGATAGATAGATAGATAGATAGATAGATAGATAGATAGATATCATTATATTATTATCATTAGTCATGTTAGAAGTTGTATTCCTTATTTTTGTAATACTGGTGTGTGTTTCAGGGGGTTACTTTTATTTGTTAAACCCTTTCTATATTTCTTGAGCTTCTGAGGACAAATGATGTGCTATCTATCTATATTAATAGTGAGAGAGAGAGACTGGATGGTGTTGAACATACTTCTGTCATTGTTCTCAAAGACAAGATAAGCAAATAAACATTTTCCTCCTCTCTTTTAAATACAATGATCATACCAACATGGCTATGTCACCTCAAATGATACAACAGGTGTGATTCAATTTGGTAATAAATGACACTGTTTCTATTTGCTCAGCAAACAACAGCCACATTTACTGGATACTATTAAAAAATGTCTTTATTGCAGTAGATGAAATTTGCCATTTTCCAGGTGTTTGTCTCTTCGATCCTTTGAATAAATCACATATACTGTCTTCTGTATTAATAACCATACAAAAGTTACATGAAAATGTATTTTTGGCTAATGCCTGCAATTATAAAATGTTTGTCTTTGCTATGAAAACAGTTCACCAAAGATTCACCAAAGACAGCAGTTAACTGTTGTAAAAATCACTTGTAGAAATTAATATCTACGAAACTGTAACAATGCCATTCTTTTATTTTGTAAATGATTTCCTATGCATTGTTTTTGTTGGAATTTATTTTTCTAATTTTAAATGCAATGTAAAAGCTTGTTTTTCCTTAGTAGTGCAATGTCCAGTTTCCTTACTGAGAGGTTTAAAAGGATAAAGTGCTAGGAGTGATTTTTTTCCTCATGTATAAAAAAGTAATGTTATCCAGTGACTCTTAATGTCCCAGATTTACATGCATGATCTCACTTTGGAATCTATTTTTCCCTTGTGTTGTAGCGGGGCAACATAATTGTAGATATTTTGTGTTTTGTGCTAAGTTGCCTTTTTTTTTTTTTACCTTGTCCCGTTTACTACCATATATGCGTATATGTTGTCCCCAAAAAACATACGGGGAAGGATGGTGCAGGGAGGCAGCGAACCCTAGACTGGTATTTCTTGTTTCCACAAACATTACATCCTGGATATTTGTTATTTAAATGAGAGGCCCAAAGATCAGAGGATAGCAAGAAGAGAGAAGGAGAAAGGAGTCATTTTTCACATTCATTTCCCAAATCATCACTTACGTTCATTCCGCAACTTTACTTATTTCTTTTTCATTATTCGGACCATCATCACGTCAGCCAGTGCGGAGAAACCCCGGGGTTTGGATTTCATTCAATCATTGCCGAGGACTCACACAGTGAGATTGTTTTGAATTATTTTCAGGAAGGAGCAAAATATCATATCAGCCAGTATTTCATTTATTTCAGGACTTTAATAACTTTGGATTCAGTTTACTATATCCACTTCATTTGCAGTTTGTTTTTGATCTGTGTTCTGTGTTTCTTGTTCTATTCATTTATTGTTTAGGGTCAAGGTAGGGCTTTGTATTTTTTTTTTTTTTTTGATTACGGTGTATTTGTGTGCTTGTAATAAATAAAATATATATTTTTTCTTTCACTGGTATTTTCGGGATAGTGGGGAATCGTGTATATTTATATATTATTGAGTGTCTGTCTGTCCTTGTATATATGTATATATATATTAGTTGCACATTTCAATATATCTGCACTTTTGCGCACTGTGTTGGCTGGGATTGGCTCCAGCAGACCCCTGTGACCCTGTGTTCAGATTCAACAGGTTGGAAAATAGATGCATGGATGGATGCACTTAATTTTTCACAGATTTGCATTGCCTGTTATTTTGTCGATAGGGGAAAAAGACTGTTTGTAAGGGGTATGGTTTTTATTATCTAGAGCAGGGGTCTCAAACCTTTTTTCCCCTGAGAGCTATTTTTACAAAATAAAAATGGCTGAGAGCTACTCATGTTTTCTAACGTGTATTCTCATAGCTTACTTATCTCAACCCAAACAAACTGAATAAGCTTGTTTTGCCTGAACATTTACATAATTTCGGAGTCCACAACTCACATTTTGCATTAAAACATCACAAAAAACATTTAGTTCACCTGCAAGTGCATTTTGTATGTCTGTATGTCTTCTAGTGTATCTCACACTATTGCATTAAAGCATGAATGCTGTCAAAATTACAAATTACAATTACAAATACACAGATAATACTTATTTGTTTGTTATTTTGTCACATGTCACTGTTTCACTTTATTCACAGGTCCAGTTGCATGTGTGATGTGTTTTTTAGTTAGTCAGATGACTCAACAAGAGAGGTGTATGATGGAGTGGAGCCACTCAGGTTCACTCTTATGGAGTCATTTAAATGTTCGTCTGTCAGTCTTGTTCTGAACTTTGATTTCATGACATTCATGTCAGACCCACAGAGGTATGGAGCCCCAAACAAAGCAGACATTTTCAGAGCTGCTTGGTGAAGATTATTATAGTTATCTGGCTCCATAAATGCTGAGAATGCTGTTGAGACTTTAACTGCACATTATTTTGAAGGTTTACTAATATATAATATACAAAATCCAATGTCTGTCTCTCTGTCTGTATGTCTGTCTGCTTCTCACAAGAGAACTACTTAATGGATTTAGATTGGGTTTTTTTCCATAAGTTGCTTGAACATTCCGGTTGATTTTGTGACTTCTCTCATTTTGCTATGTATCATAGTTTGTTTGCGGTACCAATTTAGTTTTATGCGAATCCAAGAGAGATGCAGCGGGGCAGGAGGGGTTTTCCTTCCTCATCCTCATCCTCACTCACTCGCCAGCTTCGGGGCGTGGTCTTTAACTCCGCTTAGCTAGTGAATGAGAACAATTGAATTCAACTTTAATATTTAAAATAAAGTGTTACTTAGGTCTTGATGAGTTTGAGTCCGCATATTCTCTTAAGTGTATGCCACATTGAAAAGACAAATTGCAATTCAGATTGTGGATTGTAATTTTGTTTTAAAAGGATTATGATATGATTTTGACTATTCAAATTTTCAAATTTATGTAGGATTCATTAACCCTTTGGCGAGCTACTTGGAAAGGGGCTGTGAGCTACTGGTAGCTCGGGAGCGACGTGTTGGAGAACCCTGATCTAGAGAGTCCTCAGTTTAACCAAGCCACTGGTCTTGGTTATGTAGTTGCTGGTCTGGGTAAAGGGGTAGGCCGTTACAGTGTGATTTCTGGGGGGCATTCAGACAGCCACGGATGAAACTTTCTATAAGAATAAAAGTTTATTCACTCCCTGCAAAATAAAATACAATCCTAAGTTCTTTAACAGCCTTATAGAACAATTCTAATGCTTTACAATTACAGTTATTCTTGCTCCAAGACAATTTTAGGTGCCTCCCAAAAAGTTCCCCATTCATGTTTATCATCAATTTTCAATCACAGCCTTCTTTTACATAATCTTAGCAAGTCAGAAGAAGTTGGTCACGTAATGTGACATACGCAGCAACTCACTCCAACTAGTCTGCAGCTCGCTCCGATACAATCAAACAGCTTTGATTTTGTCTTTAGTTTGTCAAGCTTGGGTCACAAAGTGACCCAGCTGAGTACAGAAGGTTTTCCAAGGAGTAGAAACTTTATTACTGTTCAAGAAGACGCAAGTCTCTTTCAGAGGCGATCCAGCCTCACAAGGAACAGCTATCAAACTTGACGCATCAGCCCCAATTCCTGCTCAAAAGAACACAAAGTTGGTGGCCAAGTCTGTATAAGTAAATGTTCTTCACTATATGTTCAGCAACAGCATTTCATTGGCATGGATGTGAGGACTACAGTCATTAGGACTGCCTTAGTAACCTTGAGAACTGGGATAATGATTAACTGCTCACGTAACTCAGGTGCAATACCACAACTAAGTTAAACCTTTACTTAAAAAGCAAATGATATATTGGAGAGAACTGCTTATAACAGTACTTCATGAGCTGGCTTGATATGCTACCTGGCCTCACTTGCCTAATGGTTTTGACCTAGGGCAGTGATTACTCCACATTAGCTATGCTGAACAATTCTGGTATATTTCCAAAGCAACCCCCTTACTTCTTTATTTTGAGAACAGAATACCTGATTTTAAATCTTGAATAAATTACATTTACTTCATTAGCACCGAGTGCATGGTCCTTGTCTTTTGGACTGGACACCATTTTCTTGGCACCTAGTTTTGGGATAGCTTTCAGACCTTTCCAGACCTCCTTTAGTTTTTTACCACTAAAACAACTTTTATGTTTTTCTCCCAAAGTCATTTTATTTTGCATAACAGACTTACTTATTCTTTTCTGTAAAGGCTGATTTTTGTTTACCTCATTTTCCAGAAAATCATGTTATTTTTTACAAAAGGAAAACTTTAATATATTTGGCAATCCATATCCTACTTGTTGCATGCACTTTGCTAGTTTTTTTTCTCATTGATCATAGACTCAAAGAAACTCTTCTGCTTAGTGACCATGTAAACGTCCTCATCCAGTGACTAGAAGGAGGTCAGTATGTCCCCAGCAGTGTATAGGAAACACTTCAGTAGCTTTACTATACTCTTGCTACTTCAGATTTACGCTTACCTTTGACAGATTTTTCTTTTTCAGATTCTGCTTGCATTTTGGCACTCATTGACGAGAATAATCTGACTATATTTCCCTGTAACAAAGTAATGTAATCTAGTAATCTAGTAATGTGATTAGAGTTACTGAATTAACCAGAGTTTTGTTATTTTTGTTACACATGCGTTGACTTCCTCGTGTATCACTTTGCTTGTGTCCTTCCAGGACGCCTTGATGATGTAAGGACCGGGTAAGAGGACATATCCACAATAATACCTCCCTTGGGACGCAAGAGGGCAGCCTCCCTGGATTGCACCAGGGCCACAAGCTTGGAAGCTCAACCCTGTTGAGGCCTGTGGTCACCGCCAGGGGGCACCTGGACAGTCCCCGAGCCATGGACTGCAGCACTTCCACCACAACTAGAATTGCTGCTGGATTAGAATCCGGGAACATGTGGAGTACTTCCGGATGCAGTATAAAAGAGGCCGCCTCACTCCATTCAGAGAGCCGGAGTCGAGTGGCAGAGGACAGAGCTTGGGGGAGAGGAGTGGAGGTGGCAAAGGAAAGGAGGAGAAAGTAAAAGAAGGGACTGTGAGTTTGAGCTATTTGTGGTGCTTTGTGCACTGTGTGTATAGTACAGAAGAAGAAAAATAAAGGCGTGTGTTTTGGGACATTCTGAGTCTATCTCTGTCTGTGTTCCGGGTGTTTTTCACACTTGTTTCATCTGGTAGGCAATATGGGGGTACCTATATAGTAACACTGGGTGGAGTGACAGTCTTGTGTTCTGCAATTGTCATCTGGCCAGGTGTTGCCAAAAAAAGTCCGAGTTCCCTTTTGTCAGCGATAGCAATTCCACTTTTTGCGTGTCAATTAAATCATCCCCAATGACGACCACAATTTGGGGGACTACTATGGCCGTGACCAGGACTTCATGATGGTCGTGCCACTCCTTTAAAAAGACTAATATGCAAAATTTGTATGGGTTTCTGTCGTCCCAGGAATTCTGACTTCATAATTCACTGGGCATATACTCTCTTCTATCACGGTCGGCCCTTGCCATTCAGACCGAAATTTATGTGGATCGGACGGGTTCAACACCAGCACATGATCCCCCTTGTTAAACTCACAAAGTTTACTCATCCTGTCATTACTTTTCTGTGCCTCCTGCTCGCGCTGCTGATATTCCACCGCAATAAAGGACAATCTAGCAATCTGCTCTTGCAGCGAAACAATTCAATTGACAGACCTCCCCCCACAGATTGCCTCGCGAATCTCTGTCCATTCTTCCTGAAAAATATCTAACATCCCACACGCTCGCTGGCCCAATAATAGTTCAAAAGGACTCATTCCAATTGATGCTTGCGGGGCCTCCCGAACAGCAAACAGGAGGAAAGGTACTACAGTATCCCAGGAAGTTGGATCGTTATGGGCTACTATGGGAATCATTTGCTTTAGGATTTAATTAAATCTTTCACTCAGACCATTCATCTGTGGGTGATAAACTGTGGAGTGTAACTGCTTAATTCAGAAACCTTTGCATAGCTGATTTATAATGCGAGACATAAAAGGTGTGCCCTGATCAGAGAGAATCTCGTGAGGTATACCAGATTCGTATGAATATATCCGAGAGCGCTTTTGCAATAGTTCAGACATCTGCCCGTTGCAACACTGCTACTTCTGGGTATCTTGTGGCATAAACACGAGCATATACTGAAAGCCACTTTTACTTTTGGGAAGTGGGCCAACAATATCTAATGCCACCCTCTCAAAGAGGATGTCTAAAATAGGCATCGGCACCAGGGGTGACCTGGTGGGTCTGTGAGTGGAAACTATTTAGCAATCGGGACAGGCCTTACAAAATTGCTCCACATCCCACCCATATTCTTCACCCAATAAAAGCATTTTGAATATATGTTCCCTCGTCTTTTTCATGCTGAGGTGGCCCCCCAAAACGTGACTGTGAGCAATTTTTAAAACCTCTCCTATGCTCACTTAGTACTGCCAACTGCTCGATACATCCATCACCCATACAATCAGAAATCACCCGATACAAAAAAAACATCCTTAAAGTAAAAAATGTGGTGTTTTAAAATCCAGGTCCCCTCTTTCCAGATAGTAAGAGTCATTTGCAACATGGGCTTATCTGAATGCAAAATCCAAGTTGTTATCGGGTCATTGTAGGCGAGCAAACTCCGCCTGTATGAAAGTCTCTGCTTTCTCCATGTCTGATGCAGAATTTCACTCGCCCCCCACTGTTATTTCATTTTCATCTGGGTCTTTATTGACTGTCTGGGCTGGGGAGGCTGTTGGTAAGTGCAACGGTGAGGAAACATTTGCCAGCTGTCCCGGGTCTTCACTTGAGGATTTGTCCACTAAGCCCTGGATCTGTCCTTGTACAGAGATCCGGATCAATATTCCACAGCCAAAACTGGTTCCCCTTGACCACCGGGCTCACAACTGTGTAGAGGAGGATCTGTTGCTTCAGGTAGTCATAATCATCTAGCCTTTTGGGAGAGAGATTCTGTACGGCTTAGAGGGCTTCTCCAGTTAAAAATGGGGCTAAAATAGCTGCCCAGGCTCCCCTGTCCCAGTGCATCAATGTTGCCTAAATCCTAAATCCAAAGAGGACTGTTTCATTTATGTTAGGTAGAATGCCCAGAGGGGACTGGGCAGTCTCATGGTCTGGAATCCCTACAGATTTTATTTTTTCTCCAGCCGTCTGGAGTTTTTGTGTTTTTTCTGTCCCTCCTGGCCATTGAACCTTACTCTTATTTGATGTTAATTAATGTTGATTTATTTTGTTTTATAATTGTGTCTTTCATTTTTCTATTCTTTAATATGTAAAGCACTTTGAGCTACTGTTTGTATGAAAATGTGCTATATAAATAAATGTTGTTGTTGTTGTTGTTGTTGCCATAGGCTCAAAGCAGAATAGGAAACACTCATGGTTGTCTGAGGGAGCCATCTTCGGCAGCACATTTCATGGCCACGCCAAGGCAGAGGTGGCCGCTGGAGCCTCATCTTGCTCTGGGTTTTGCTGTATTTCTTGGGGATTCATCAGTGCAAGGTCCCCACTTCTGGTACCATGTGACGTTTAAGTCCCTGTCTTGAACCGCAAAACATGAAGCTGAGTCTCAGTACTTTAGCAAAACAGTTTTATTCAGCTTGAAACAGGAACAGTATGGTTATTTATTGTAGTGGGATCTACCACTCTACTATACAAAGACACAGCAATCTGGCAGGGTCATGGCCAGGTTAGTGGCCAAGTAATACTGTTTAATGCATTTGTAATATTCCTCATAATGCAACCATGATCTTTTTTACATTTGTTTTCGCGGTGAGCTGCTACAGTGCTGGGAGCCTGCGGTTGCCCTGGCAACCAATAGGCTATCTTCGACAGATGCACCGATCGCGTTTCAGGACACTCTTCGGTGTGTTTTCCAATTGGGGGTAGCCTCAAAAGTGTTTAGAAACCTTACAGTTTCTAAAATATAATATTTACATACCATAAATGTTGTGAAGGGAAGATGTTCAATCACACATAATGTTTGAGATGGCTGCCTGATCTTCATCTCCTACCCAATTTGCACTGCATATGCTTTGAATTGTATGACACTTCTTGATATGTGCCAGTGATGTATGTTATTTTATGGAATTACAGGATAGTTTATTTTACTTGGGTATTGTACTGAGGTTGACTTTGTCTTGATTAGGACCTAAAAATTTTGACCTTTACTTTGAAATTAGACACATTTTCACTTTTACAATGTATTAGAAGAACATCAGTAATAGAGAAAATGTAACTCTAATTTAAGGAGGATGGAGCCAAATTAACCCTTGTGTGTGTTTGGAAACTTTATAATTAAGTCTATCATAGATACAGTAGCCAGCCACCTAGGAAAATGGGACAAAAATGAAGATTTTTTTTTCCAACAAGAAACAGAAACATATAAATACTAAAATGTCAACTGACATACAATAGGAAAGATATGTCTATAATGTCCACTGTTGTACTGATACATATTTAGTAAGTGTACTTCGTATAATACATTCTGAAAGTTATCAATGCACAGCTGGATATTATAATCAGTACAGTAGAAGTATGTTTCTTTGCTCATTTATCTTATACAATCATATAATAATATCGTATACTATTTTTCTCTTGCTTGTGCATGAAAGTATGAGTGTAAGCTAGCACAATTAAAGGCTTTCCTCTGATACAAATGTTAACAGTTGCTGCATTGTGAGCAGTGCTTAGGGGGCTAATGTCTTTCTTGTTATTCCCTTCTCACAACCAAATTCACCAGGCATATCAAATCAGTCATACGTTCAATATTAATTAGTTTCACTATTCATGTCGAAGTCTATTGAACAATTCACATTGTCATCACTATCCCTTGATTCAACTAATATTTCAGTTTGAATTTGTTCTAAAGCTGTTTTTGTTTCCATGACATTGTGTGTTTTGGTTGAAGGCACCACCACACTCATGAATATTGATGAATTACTATAACGTAGAAAACATATAAAAATATTCATGATTTTTTGCAGAATTATGTTATTTTATTCAATAGATGGAAGCGGAATACTGTCTTAATATTATTCGAGCTAATCACTGTACAGCAGATTATACTGACTCATCATGAGAGACCTTCGGGGTTAACTGTTTTTACATAGAATTCAGACCCTGAAAGAAGCTCAGGGTTACAGCCAAGGAAGTTAATTATTTTGTTCCTTGTGGTTTACATCCTCTTGATTAAATAGTTCACAAGGATTTTGATTTGTAGTGATAAAAAAAACTCTTTCAAACCAAATGATAATGCTGTAAATATCATGTTGCACTGTATCCCAAAATGTATTTTAATTATTTTGTCACATTTCCTTAATGTTCCCTTATAAATGTAGAAGTCTCTATGCAAATGAGGTAAGTGAATATTTACATTAATAGTTGAGGAATTAAAGACAATCACGAAATGTAAAAACTTTCTTTGTTGACTGCTACATACCTTTTATAATGATGTAAAGAGAACTGATATAGGATACCCAGATACAAAGGCGAATGGATTCTTTTACACAAAGAGCAGTGCAGGTAGCTGGCCACTAAATTGGTGATAATTTTATCATTTACGAACTATATGTTCACAAGTGTCTAAGTCCTTTTATTTTTAATTATTAAGATTTTTTTGTTTTTAATAAGAATTGCTTTTGTGAACTAAACTCTATAATTGCTGGCTCATATATCTGAGCAGTGCAGTGCTAATGCAACCCATGTAGATTATTTGCTTAATTGCTGAATTCAACTGTTATTGTTTATAAAATAATATCTGAAAGGACATTTAGGAGTCATCTTTCTTCATTTTCAATTGGTGCATATTTACTTGGATTTAGAGAGTAATATAGAAGTTAAGTAATTAAAATGTGATTACTTTTTCTGGGAAATCACATGTAAAGTAATCCTACTGCATTCTGAAAGAAGTAATTAGTTGTTTGTAACAGATTACTTTCTTTGAGTAACTGCCCTAACTTTAGTGAATGACGTTGTGGTCAAACATCTAATCTGCAATGGGATTTGTATGTGCCACAGACATTTCCATAACATTTTCCAACGTGTGTTTGCTTCCCTATTATTAACATTAAATGATAATTTCAGCATTTACTTAGTTATTTTTTTCATGATCATGATACTCTAAATTGAACCATTTGTTATACATTTAAAAAAATGAACAGCTGTGAAAGATGCCCCAGACACAGACAGACAAGACACAAAATGTCCACAACACACATGTTTTATTTTTAGTTCTTGCATATCACATTACACACAGTGCACAAACCACCACAATAAAAGCTCACAGTCCTTTTCCTCTTCTCTCTATTGCCTTTTCTTCATCGCCGCCACTCCACTCCTGAAAGCTCTGTCCTCTTCCACCTGACTCCAGCTCCTCGAGTGGAGTGAGGTAGCCCCTTTTATACAACACCCAGAAGTACTCCAGGTGTTCCTCAGTTAAGTCACGGCAGCACTCCTGGGTGTGGCAGAAATACTGCATTTTAAATCCGGCTCGTCTTGTCATAGCACGGCTCCGGAATTATCCCAGCAGCCTCTGGTGGTGGCAAAGTAACCCAACAGGCTTGAGCATTACAGTCCCATGCTTGTGGCCCCGATGTTACCCAGGATGGCTGTCTTTTCCTCTCCCGGGAAATGGCTTGCCCTTTTCTTGGTCCCCTGCTCTCTCAGGCTTCCCGACAGGGCACGATCCCCAGCCATCCATCACACAGCCTGTTCTTGTACTTCTGGGGTTCAACTTGAAAACAAAAACTTTAAAGCTCACTAAATATATGCACTTTGACGAACCTAAGGATTCTGTATAAGAAAATGTGCTGTCCATGTTTCTGAGGCATACTTGTGGCACCAAAAGTACTCTGGAAGTAATACTTTTTATCACTAATACTTGGCACTGTTTTCAAGAAGTAAGGATATGTTTCCTGTTTGTTTGAAGCTCACAACAGCTGTCGTGGCTGAAGTTTTAACATTTACACCAGGTGCACCCATAACCCTGGCACATATACTGAATCTTAAGGTAGCTTATTCCTGCCCCTCAAAATAACTTTGTTGCATCATTTTGCAATAATTACTGCATTTTTTTACAAAGTTATTCCCTACTACTACTTGTTTCATCATGCACATTGTGACGATGTGGGTTCGCTCAATGCTCCCATCTTGCTTCCGGGAGCCCCTGAACCAGTCACCGTTGGTAATGTTACCGATGAGCTTGGCAATGAGGCACAAAAATGGAGTAAAGGGGATGGTGCAAAAGTGCAAAGTGTTTTTATTTACAAACAGCAAACAAAAACAAAGTGTTCAAATAAATAGTGCATTGATTTAAAAATTCTCAAATAATCCAATAAAATGGGTGAAAGGTGGTGGTAGAAAACCATAGAAAAATCCTTTAAAACGATAATGTTAAAACAATGCTGGAAGCAGTCCCTTTAAAATCCAAGGCCTGGTGTCTTCCTTTATCTGGCGGCTCCCCTGCTTCTCCCATATGGGCTTCTCAACAGGGGAGTCTCCCTTCTTGCAGCTGACCTTACACAACTAATCTGGTGGGCTTCCGATCCCTGGCTCTGGTTCAGCTCACCTAGACCGAGACTTGGGCTCCCCAGAGACCAGGATGCTCACACTGGGGCTTCTCTTCCCAATCTCCGACTCCCGCTGCCTGCCTTTGCTGTGGCAAGCCAATCTTCTCCCGGTCACTCCTGCTCCAAACAATCGCTCAGCAGGAGCAACCACTACCGTTGGCCCTCAGGTGCTGGCCAAACACCTCACTCAGGCTCGCCTCTCCCAGCTGCTCGTATACAGAGCAAGCCTGCCCTTGCTTGCTCTCCTTCTTTCTCTACCAGTTTTCTCCCTCCTGCTTCCTGTCTTCTTCTCTACAACCTCCGTCTTTCTTTGTCTTCTTCTCTTTTTTTCCCTCCTAGCTACCTCGCGCTTCTATTTATGACGAGGACATGGCAGCCACACAACCACCACGCCCCCTCGCTAAGCCACGAGTGCGGTGATTATTTAAAACTGGCCTTCCTGATGGGAGCTGTGGACCTGCAACACCACACACATGCATTAGTCTTTTGACAGATAGTGAAAGAGAAGCTGGGCACTTGCATAGCGTACGATCAAGTGAGAAGAACAGAACAGACATTATAGACATACATTTAGTTTTAGTTAGGTTAAAGTTTACTATGTTTTACAGATATTTTAACAAAGGTAGAGTGGTAGCACACAGATGTAATTCCTACCTCACAGCACTAGGGTGTACATGGAGTTCTTGTAAATGTACAGATTGATTGGTATCAGTCAGTGTGTTTAACTGTGGAAGATTACCTGTTTTAACACAAATGTATCAGTGATAGTTGTCAATTACTAGAAAAAGTTTAGTCCTTTGAGTGCCGTGAAGTAAGTCATCTTCCACATCCCTTTTTTCTAGGTATACAGCTAGTTATATATGGAGGCATAAAGACTGTGAATGATCCTGTGGCATTTTTTTCAGTGTGTATTGTCTAGTAGGGAACAGTTCAGAGACAGCAATGGGTATCAACATTCATTAACACTTTGAATGTGAGTTAACTTGTATGACATTGATCCTGTCAAAGCACGATTTACATTATAACTTGTACCTCAGTGTACATGCAGCCAGAATGCTAATGATCTCTGCTGCCATATCTCAGTTACCTGTTACAGTACTGCCATCTAGAAAATAGTGTTATAAATAGGCAGTCTGCAAAATAATGATATAAACAGCCAGTCCGTAGTTATGTCATCACGAAAAAAGTATAAAGTTGCTGATGTTTTGACACAACTAGATTTGTTGCAAGATGAATATACTGATGATGAAGACAGTGATTGAGATAGTGACAATCAAATGGATGATGTGGAACTTGTAGGCTTTGCATTTATGCAGCTAGCTACCATTTCATTATCATAGAAAGTTCAACTTATGACTGTCAGGATAGCACTACATAGACTTTCTGTCCCACAGTTAGTGCAAATAGTCAAAAACTACCAAATGTATTGTGTACAATAAGTGTGAACAACAGAAAAAGTTATATGTGTGGCACATGTGCTCTGCATTGAGCCATGCTTCAGGGACTCTCATTCAAATGCAGACTTTAAGCAACATTGCTGGTGAAAATAAATAAGTTTCTTTACATTTTTTCTTGGATTTATGTACATGAGTTTTCATAAAGTTACTGTTGATAATAAATCCTTTGCTTTCTAATAGATTTCTTTACATTGTTTACAAGTTTTGAGTTTATTATTTATCATATATGCCTAAGCCTCTATTGCAGCATCCTTGTAATAAATAGTACAGCAGGCAATGTGTTAACCTCTGTAATGGCACTCAGAGATGATTTCCCAAGGTGAAAAGTATACTCTGCAGGAAATTGCACCACTAAGGCTGAAAGGTTGCTGTGGAGGAAGTGAGGTGAAATACAAAGCTAGTTTCTTTTAAAAATGCTTAAATTTCATAATATTTTTTTTCCTTTTTCCTTTTTATTCTTACTAAAATGGTATGGATAAACATTAGTGTTCCTCCATTTTGGCTTAAAAATTGAAGTTATTTGGTAAGTTTTAAAGATTTCATGTTTATGTTGGACACCATTTGCCTTCACCTCCTTCACTTTAGAATCCAATTATACTGTAACTGAAATGACCTAAGGCCATGTCACATTATACAACTTTTCCCATGATTTTCAGTTGTAGGTTTAATACCTAATCTTACTAAGTTCTGGCCAGTTGCATTACACTCTCGTGATCACCAGCCATGTAGTGCAACTAACCCATTGACTCAGTCGAACTAGACCCATTATGACTAAAGCAAACAAGTTTGTCTTAGGTCTTAGTGGTAGGCTCTGTGTGCTTGAGATATGACAACCAAAGAGTGGTTGCTCATAAGTACAAGGCATATAATGCAGTCACAAGGAATAAGAATATGAATCTTGCAAACAAAAGAGAGGCTCATCTGTATGATGTTGTATGTTTTATGTACCATGATAGAATGGAAAAAAGAGATTGCAGCTGACTCACCATACCTGTAACTCCTTGCAACAGGCATCGACTCCATCAAGCTGCATGTTATTTGCTGTCAGAAAAAGAGTAAACTTGCGATATTATGGAATTGTGAAATACAGTCACATAATTTGACATTCCCAGCAATATTTAATCAAATAAATTTAAATTCTCTGGCAACAAGATTGGCATCCCTTCCAATTAGGTCATGAATTATGTTTCATAAAACTACAAAACTGTAAACAAAATAGCAGCTCATTCAAACATGTGACAGGCAATTTCAGTTTATGCAAACTAGAACAGATGTTGTCACACTGCCATCCATACATTAAAGGATAAATTCAGAATTTTTCAAATTGAAGTTGTTTCCACATGAAATTGGATTCTAAAGTGAAGGAGGTGAAGGCAAACAGTGTCCAACATAAACATGAAATCTTTAAAACTTACCAAGTAACTTCAATTTGTAAGCCAAAATGGAGGTACACTATTGCAAAATGTTTATCCATACCATTTTTAGTAAGAATAAAAAGGAAAAAGAAAAAAATATATTACAATTATATTATAATTACTATGTCTGCAATTGATGGAATATAAATAACCAAACAAATATCGACTTAAATTTACAAAGCTGATAAAGTGAATGAAGTTCAGCAGTGAAGAGTTCAAGTATCCAACAACAGATGCTTTCTCTATCACCTGCTTGGCTCACAAACAAAACAAATGTGGGAAATAATGTGCTTCTTTAGAAATTTAAGAATTTTGTTTATATACTGAAATTCATTACTTAATCCAATAAAACATTTTTAATTAGGTTGTGCACAACCATACATAATTAAATTTTGAATGTATTCATATAAGAAATGGAGAGACAAAATTTCTGGTTATATGAAATTCTTTTGCCTTGGTTATCTACATATCTAGTAACTTTTTTTTGCTGCGCCTGCATTTTGTGATCACATCTTGCATTGTGATATTCTGGTATAACCATCAGTAAAGTAAGCCTAGCATGCATATCTTGGTGAATAAGAAGAACATCCAGAGCTAAACCTCACAAAAACCCAGTGAGAACAATAGATGTAAACATTGATTAGTCTAACAAAATATGAAGAAAATTAGAAATCAGATGCATAATTGTAGATGATACATCCACTCCATATTTCCTTTGCTGTGACTAGTGTGATAACCTCATCAAAAGGACAGAGAAGCTAAGTGACACCTAAAAGAAAAACAGAAAGCAAAAGACTGAGTAACAACCAGTCACAAAGATTATAAAAAATATTTAAAAGCTATATCAACAACCTTACTAGAAAATCTTAAACAAGTTCATTAGAGGGTCAGCTCAGGTTGAAATGTTGGGAGACAATCAGAGAGGCGAGACTGCATTGGTTTGAACATATGCAGAGGAGAGATGCTAGGTATATTGGAAAAGGATATTAAGGATAGAGCTGCCAGGGAAGAGAAAAAGAGGAAGGCCTAAGAGAAGGTTTATGGAGGTGGTGAGAGAGGACATGCAGGTGATGGGGGTAACAAAGCAAGACTTAGAGGACAGGAAGATATGGAACAAGATGATCCGCTGTGGCAACCCCTAACGGGAGCAGCTAAAAGAAATAGAAATGGAAAGAACTTTGAATGAAACTTATGATATATTCCTACTATTTGTGAATAAACCTTTATGGATGTTTGTGACAAACAGGGAAGGTCTACAGGACAGTAGTGAGACCAGCTATGTTATACGGGTTGGAGACAGTGGCATTGACCAGAAAGCAGGAGACAGAGCTGGAGCTAGCAGAGTTAAAGATGCTAAAATTTGCATTGGGTGTGACGAGGATGGACAGAATTAGAAATAAGCACATTAAAGGGTCAGCTCAGGGTGGACAGTTGGACAAAGTCAGATTGCGTTAGTTTGGACATGTGCAGAGGAGAGATGCTGAGTATATTGGGAGAAGGTTGTTAAGGATAGAGCTGCCAGGTAACAGGAAAAGAGGAAAGCCTAAGAGGAGGCTCATGGATGTGGTGAGAGTGGACATGGACGTGATGGGTATAACAGATCAAAATGCAGAGGACAGAAAGATATGGAACAAGATGATCTGCTGAGACAACCCCTAACAGGAGCAGCTGAAAGAAGAAAAAAGATGTTTTTGACAGATTAAAGCTATGCCTCATACAATACTATTTTTGTGGTAAAATCTTTAGAACACTAGTATTTTGTGATCAAAGCGTAAGCTATGGCATTTTAGCATAAAATAAATCAGTAAGAGTAATCTAACATTTTTGTGTATTTTATGTTGGAAGGGCATTAAGAACATCTGGAGAAAAATAAAATAGCACTTTATATTAAAGTATCTATCTATCTATCTATCTATCTATCTATCTATCTATCTATCTATCTATCTATCTATCTATCTATCTATCTATCTATCTATCTATCTATCTATCTGTCCCAGGGTGAAGTCTGGCTTTTTACCAAAGCTAAATAAATAAATAAATATTATTATAATGTTATAACAAGCAACAACCTCCATATCAAGTACACAACATAATGACTAAAATTAAAGGGAACTAAAAAGAAAGAAAATGTTCTGACTTGGCTAAAGATAAAAACAGTGGTCACTGTTACACTGAGACATTAAACAGGCATTTTGCTGTTAGAATAACCGAGTTCCTGTACTGGAGACATCGAGCGATACTACATATTGAAGACACTTTTTGGCAATGTCAGTGGACCCTGTAGATGTTTTTTATAATACTGTAAATGAAGAAGTTGAAGATGGTGACATTAGTGCAGTTAGAGTGAAGTCTATTTTGCTTACTTCACTTTTATTAATGCAAAAACCAGAAAACAGCCATAGCTCCTGTTTAATTAAGTAAATCAAAGTGCAGGATTATAAACTGATTTTATAAAGCATATTCTGTTTAAAATGCATTTGGCTTCCATTTTGACACCAACAAACCCAAACAACCATCACCTTTTTAAATGTATTATTCATAAGACACCATTGGAAAACATTTTTGTAGCTTTTATAGAGGAAAATGTAGGGCAGAGTGTAGGTAGTGGCTGTTGAATCAAAGAGAACCAAAGAAAAAGACATTCATACAAAAGCATAAAAGCAAACTCTTTTTCCTTAATCAGAATACATTTATTCATGGTATTGTAAATATACATCATACTTTGTGCTAATATATTCAGTCTGTTTGTAATGCCACAGTTGATTAATGCATGCAACATAAAGTAAGTCATAAAAGTGTTGCTAATTCATGTCAACATGACTACTATTTAACAAGGACTCTGTGATGACGAAGGCATTTGTCATAGACACCAGTTTCTGTTGTGTGGTAATTTAGTGTTTTTTTTAAACCAGGGTAGATCAAAAAATAAAGGTAATTTGAAAATTATGTGGTAAACACAATGGATCTAAGCTGACACAATATAACATATTCATGATAGCTATTGTGGTGAGATTTCTATGGGTAGAGGGAGTGAAACCTGCTGAATTTCACTGAAGGGTACTGTAGTTGAATTTTCCAAAAATTACCAAAGTTCAGCAGCTCTAGCATAAAAAAAAAATGGAATTCAACAAAAGCCTGACACGCTGAAATGATTCCACAGACAAAATATCTTCATTTATAAAAGTTTTAGTTAAAATTCAAAGTTAAACAGTTCGCAAAAAAGAGAAAATTGACATAGAAAAAGAAGAAAAGTTCTTGTTAAGAAAAGTTTTGTTCAAAGCTTAAATTTTGTTACATTTCAAATCATTACAAATCACTTCAAAATGTTTCTGAACCATTTTAAAACGTTTCTGAACCATTTCAAAACATTCAAAAAACTATATGCCTATCCCATTTCTAAGATAAAAATGGGCCTTTTAAGTCCCTGTGTACTGGGACCTGTTCTGAACAACAACTGAACGATTAGCACACTGTATCTTAGTTATAACAAGAAACTTCTATCTCTTACTAACTTATACTGTAGGGGGAAAAGACAATACAATTGTTTATGACTATCAAAGAAATTTATATTCTATTCAAATTAAGCAAATGCTAATATGAGTTTAATTCAAAGCTTTACCATTTTAAGATTGGCTTGCACAGGTACTGACTCAGTATGTAAGTAAATACAGCATGGTTTAAAGTGGGAAGAACAAGTGTAAATAACGGAGCATGTTGTGATTGAACATCAACATCATGCACACAAACCCACATCGACGTGATGAATGCCTTTATCAGAGAAGACGGATAGACTAAGTTGTCCACTATTGTTGCACATTTGGATATCAGCCGTGGATCTGCATATACTATAGTGCAAGATGACTTGGGGTACCATAAACTTTGTGCAAGATGCTTACCCAAACAGCTTACTGATTTGCGCAAGGCAACATCCTTCAGTGAATTTCTGCAGGTTACACTCCCTCTTCCCATAGAAATCTCACTACAATGTGTTGTTCAACAGTTGTGCAATCCCCAAGTGTAGCATTCATGTTCATTTGAGGTTGGCTTCAACTAGACTAACGGCAGAGTGCTGTGCTGTGTGTGCTTGAACTACCCATAAGCCACCGTGAATATGTTCTATTGCATCAGCTTCTATCTGTTGTGGTTACTACGTAATTTTGAAATTGCTTTGAATTTTTGATTCATCCTTATAGTTTACTTTCTACAATGGTTCTAAAACTATTTGCAGTTCTAAACATTACCCTGCTTATGGCATTTATGCAGGCAGTGCAGCTTCCCCTATTCAGATTTGCGAGATTATTTAGTGATTTTTTATCAGTTATTTTTTTCTTATTTTGGTCAGGTATGTTGAAACACATAATGCCACACCACATCTCATATATTCCAAGGACGGGAAGATAGCAGATGTCCTACTTGATGAGTTTTCCTTCAAAATGGTCAGGTTTGTACCACTTCACCTGCCTAACATAGAAAGAGATAATTCACTGCCACCAACATTTAATTTGTGATCAAATCAGTTTATAGGTTAGACTCATTATGAAAATAAGGAAGACAAAATAGTATTCTTTACTTTATATTCCCTTAAAATGCAAAATCAGAAACCCACTTTAGCTCCATTCCCATTTTATGGTCAACCTTGGACTTAAGCAAGTAGATTTGAAAGTAAATGTTTAAATGAAAATCTTAAAATTTGATGAGCGCTCATTCATTACTACATACTATTCATACTATTAATGCATTTTTGTATGTTTGATCTCTGTATTGAGGCTTCAGTGAAATTTCTGCAGCAATCTGAATGGTTTTTTCTTACTTTGCAACTTCTTTCCCCCTATCCTCTGACCATGCCTACAGGTTAAGGACTACTGATCTAGACAGTATGTTTAACCATCCCTTTGTTATTTTTAACTTGAAACATGCAAAAGAATGCAGGAACAATCTCTATATGAGATTGCAGACCACCATGCAGCATATTCATTCACATTAGGCTATTCTGGCATTACCAGTTCATCTAACATAAATGTTTAGTTTGGGGAAGAAATTCACAGACTTATGCACACCATAGTGGAAAATCAACTTAGATCCTTGTAACTTTGAGACAGCAGCACTAACCAGTTTGCCATTAATGTTTCTTATAGTTCATTCTTAAATGTGTAAAGGAGCAAAGGAGACAGATATGCTGTCTTCTGAAAAATTGAAATTTGTTCTGAATACTTTGTTTTTATACTAGAATTATGCAGAAAAACTGACACAGACATTTAATTTTTCACTTGCAGCATTTGCTTCCAGAGTAGAATTCTTGTCTGCATCTCCGTAAAGAAATTTCTTCTTTGTTTAGATTCCATCCAACCACCCATGCATTTTTCTTTCCAGTTATTAAAGTCATGGGAAATACATATAAACGCAGGTACAACCCATAGTACAAACCTCACACTTATAATATCTTCCAGGGTTAATCATAACAACCTAATAATAAAATGGAAGCCTTTTTATTTTTGATGTCTTGCTTATTTTAGTGTTATCTAGACAGGGTTGGACTTTTGAGGGGAGGGAAACCAACTAGCTGTACTGAAGAAATCACAGAGAAACAAAGCTTAGAAGTCACCTAGACTTGAATAGACACCCTGTAAAAATGGCTGTACTGCAAGGGTATGCAATACGTGTATGGATAGCCACAAAAACCACATAAATGACATTTCTGATTAGCAGTGGTGTATAATATATAATGTATGTGTGCAGAAAATATATGATGTGTAAGGGTATGCATGTTTATATATATTGTGGAGCGTGAGTCACTGTCTTGCATCCGAAAGACGATCCGGGGTTCAGGAAAAGCAGCTGTGAAAGAAATAGCTGGACACACAACGAAGCTTTAGGGCAGCCACCCGTATAGTTTCCCTGGCTGCAAAAGGATTATATTTGTGTACAAAGTGTACAGAGTGTACAGGTTAGAGTCCAAAACAGGACTGTTTAAGTATGGAGGATGAGGGGTTTTTATAGGTGGTTCACAGTAAATGACGTCCTCGGGGCCGGGGCAGGAAGGATTTCTTGTGTTTGGTCTGCAGAGAGAAAAGAGAGAGGTTTAGTGCACCCTGCTGTCCTCTGACCTGGTGTTGAATTCGCATTTACTGGTCCCTTTGGTTGATTCCCACAGCTGTGACACAGCTTTATTCAAAGCAAAACAGGAACAGCCAGGGTATTTATTGAAATGCGAGTTACCACTTCAATACACACAGACACCGCAAATAAGCAGTGACATTATCAGTCATTCTGCCTTGACTTCCTTCTTGAGTTCAGGAACAGATAGTCCTCATCATCAGGTTGATTGAGCAGCTGTGGAACAGTGACTGGGATCAAGTCAGCCTGGATGGGTGGAGATAGAAAGAAACAGAGCGGGCCAGGTCAGTGGCTAGAATAAAGTGTTCCCTGCATCAACCCTCGGTCAGCGAACGTGGTATGTGGCGAGGCTGCAAACTCGTCATTCTCTTGGTGGCGCTGCAAACCTGCCGTTGATTCGCAGGTGGACAAACAACCCTCGCCAGATGTGTTGCAGGACTGGTGTCTTTCTATATATATATGTATATATATATATATACTGTGCTTGGGGTTCACCCTCCTGGCTAGAGTTAAGCAGTACCACTCTTAGATGAGATGGTGCGTTAATGCTGTTGCTTCTTTTCCATCCACAGCTTAGAGAAGACGCCAAGTGAGGGCACCTAACCGAGTGCACGCCACGCAGAGCTCACACTGCCCCTTCCAGCCAGGGCTCCATGAAACTGGGCAGCCCAAGAAGGAGGAATCTCATATTTGACCTGAACCTATCAAGGAACCCCAGTGCGATCTGAGAAGTAAGCTGAAATGTTTTTCACTTGTGATCTACTGTTCATCAGGCATTTTACAAAATGTTTGGTTGACCAGAACAATTTACCTTTAGGCATTTGAAATACATGTTGATATACAAGTGTAAAGCTGCTGGATCAGTTGTGCACATCTGTTGGGTTTCAGTTACAATTAATGCTAAAAAGTCATTACTTATGAACAGACTAACATTCTGTAAGGATTAATTACTATAAGTGTTTAATATTTATTTTTATTTCTTTATTCATATTTCAGAATTGTTGTTAGCACTGAAAGGAATTACTCTTGCATATGTTAATTTGATTTGATACTCTAATAACAATTTAGTTGATCTGCTGTTTTTCTTTAATGTGATATTTTGTAGTGCTGGCAGAGAAAAATGTTTAATCTTATGTTCAAATTCAAAAAATAAATAAAAAAAGGTTTATGATATAACAAAGGTCTATGGTGACCAACTTTGGATAAAAGCAAACAACACCTCAAGTTATTTGTGTTGCATAATTCACAGCTAATGTCATTAAGTTGTGTGCTCACAATATCCCAAGCACATGCATTTTTACCAAACCCAGTGAACAAAAATGGATGAGAATGAGCATTTGAATTATAGACCTGCCTAATGTCATTACATTTATATTCATATCCACAATTGGAGTGCTTCAAGATTTTATAGAAGCAGGCTGTGAAACTGCAAGCTTGAATTGTTGAAACATCTTGGATATGAACAACTCTGAGGCATATTCTTTTCTTGAGAATGCTTTCACTGGCTTTTCTTTTTAACCTCTAGCTGTACATTTGCTTTAGTGAACTTTGCACTTTTGATATCAAGTCAAATGTAATGTTAGCCAATGTATAAGCTGTTACTTGACCAATGAATGAATAGGGGTTGAGTCTTCTATTCAAATGCTTGGGCATGAGTGAAGCACATTCTGTTTTAGTTCACATGGCTGTTTTCCAAAAAAGTATCCAATTTATTTAAAAATATTTTAGTAAAAATCCATGTGTTTGGGATGTTATGAGCATATGACTGAATGGGTTACACATGAGTAACATGAGATTTTTTAATGGACACTTTTGTATTGTGTGGTGTTGTCCAACATTGATCATTGTAAACTAAACAGGGTATCATTTTTGGGTAGAGTATTTCTTTAAATGTATTGTTTTAAACCTGACATTTTGAAAGTACAGGAAAGTAGATTTAAGTGTTATGAGCATTTGATGAGGAGCGACAATGAATATCTGGGCAAAAGAGTTATGGGAATGGAAGTACAAGTAAGGGAGGCCAAAATGGAGGTGGATGGATAAAGTAAAAGAAGATCTGAAGGAAAAGGGCCTGACTGGGGAGAAGATACAAGACTGAGCTGTTTGGAGAAGGTTAATCAAACCCGTTGACCCCACATATTATAGAAGTGGGAAAGGATGAAGAGGAAGATGGAAAATAATAATAAGAAGAAGACTTTAATTGAATATTCTATAAGGAAAAAAAGATATTTTTAAACACAATGAGAAGCTAACATGCAAAAACAAATGATCCTTCTTAATTTGAATATGCCCATACATACCAGAAGCTTATGCTTAAGTTCTCTCTTAGCATAACTGAACAAAATTCATATTTTTAAATGAGGTATTTCTGCTGTAGTGCCAAACACAAGTGATAAAAACTTTAAAAAAGTTATACCTAGCAGGGAATATTTCTAATGAGCAGACCTTTCAAAAATGTTTGTGAAGCACGTGTTAGCATTTGATGGGCAGTGGCACATTCTGACTCATGCTAGTGGTAAATACTGTGTCGCCATTCACTTGCTGATTGCTGGCTGTTGCACTTCAATATGCAATCATTGTGCAGTCTTCTCAAACTTAAATACTCTGAAATCAAATTTCCTTTGTTTATCTAGCCGTCTGAAACCTTGCCTTATCAAGCTTCTCAGGAAAAAAAAAACACATATGAGCCATTTTGCAGGAAAGTGGTTTGTGCAAATCTCTGGAGGATGGAAAAAAGACCACAATAACATTACTAGGAAGCACCGTATTTCTAAAGAAATTTGAGGATGATTATTATTATTGGAAGTTTGTGTATACTGTACGTGTATTGCATCTAGCATTCCAAAAAGGTAGAAAAATATACAGCAATCAACAAGATCACCATATACAAAGGTAAGTAGAATGTCCACTTAAACATGTTATAAGTGCCCAATAAACAAGTAAGAACAAGTATGAGGAGAGACAAGAGTCCAGATTACTAATACAGCACTTAATTTTATTCATTTACAGGAATGTCATCTAAAGTTCACACGACCTTTCTATTAACATCTTGGAAGAAAATGCACTGACCTGTACTTAAATTGGCAAGCAGTGGGTTGCATCCAGATTTACATTTTATGCACTTTGAGTTTAACATTTTGTGTTTTAAAAAGTGGCTTGAATGTTTCAGGTCCTTCAATTTTAAACACAATAGACACACAGCTGTTAGGTACTCACATTAGCCCCTTTTTCTCTCTATAGCCTCCTCTATATTTTATTCACAGGGTATCAACAGCTAAAGCTTGACCATTAGCACAATATTTGGTCTAAATGTGGGTGCCAAAAGAGTGGCCATATCAGCTAACTCCTTTTGCCAACCATCACCAGCTGGTCTTGTGCTGCTCTGAAACATTCATTTGTTTCTCTTGTTTGGGACAGAGGACAGTATCACACTCTGATGGAATCAGTAATCTCTCTGGCTGGACAGAAGTGAGAGCTTTAGATCCTGTCCGACTAACACTTTCAGCAGCTGTGCCATCCTGATGTGTCAGCTTAAACTAAATGTCCTCCTTGTGTGTGTCCTCCTTGTGTGGACGTTGCCTGTTCTTCTAATGTTTGTGGATTCTCCCACTGTCCAAAGACATGTAGGTTAAGTAAATCGGTGACACTGTACTGGCCCCGGTGTGTGTGTGTGTGTGTGTGTGTGTGTGTGTGTGTGTGTTTATCCTGTCCAGGGTTGGTTCTCTGTCTTGCGTCCTATGCTAGACTCCATTCTCCAAACAACCCTGGTCTGGATTAAGCAGGTTAGAATATCACATGACATGTGATATTTCATTTATATAGTCTCCTTCTCATGATCAAAACACTTCATAAATGTCCAAAGAATAGGACGAAAAGCACAAGGCAAAGATCAGAAAAATAACACAGGATTTAAACCAATATCAAATAATATCCATCCATTTTCTAACCAGCTGAATCCAAATACAGGGTCACAGGGGTCTGCTGGAGCCAATCCCAGCCAACACAGGAACCAATCCTGGGCAGGGTGCCAACCCACCACAGGACACACACAAACACACCCACACACCAAGCACACACTAGGGCCAATTTAGAATCACCAATCCACCTAACCTGCATGTCTTTGGATTGTGGGAGGAAACCGGAGCGCCCAGAGGAAACCCACACAGACACGGGGAGAACATGCAAACTCCACGCAGGGAGGACCCGGGAAGCGAACCCGGGTCTCCTAACTGCGAGGCAGCAGCGCTACCACTGCGCCACCGTGCCGCCCTTATCAAATATTAAACACCAAGTAATAGACAAATACATGAAAATCAAAGTTTTGAATTCGAATAATAAACAATAAATAGGAACAAAATAAGAAAGCCATTAACAAGAATCACAATTTGTGTAAGCTTACATATTGGGATATCAATGTAGATGTTACAAGAACAATGAATAGAAAAAGACTGAATTTTGTTATCAGTTTTAGAGCTAAACACTCAAAGGACATTGGCCACTCAATAGCTGTTCAGTTCAGGCGTAACACTTCCAGCCAGCGTACCACTCTGACCTGAGCTGTGCAGTCCTACAAAGTAAATATACCAAGATGGAGTTACCTCATTTAGGGATGCAAACTGCTTAAGGATTCTTTTTTCTTTTCATTTTTTATGACATTGAGATTGTAGTCCATAATGAATCAGGTAGTTCTTGTGCTTTACCATTGATTGATCATATTTTAAAGGAATACTCCAACCAAATATTTGCATTTGTACGTCACTTTCTCCTTGTACTTTCTAGTTTTGAGTGAGATAACATTTTCATCTCATGCTTTCATGCAGAGCAATGCTTTACAATGGTTAATAATGTGAAAAATGTCCACAGAAAAAAGAAAAAGAAAAACTTTCATATGCTGGTGTTGTATACTGTGGTGGGCTGGCGCCCTGCCCGGGGTTTGTTTCCTGCCTTGTGCCCTGTGTTTGCTGGGATTGGCTCCAGCAGACACCCGTGACCCTATAGTTAGGATATAGCAGGTTGGATAATGGATGGATTGTGTTGTATAGTCAATGTGTCAGCTTTCCAACTAAATAATGAAAAAATGAAAAATGCATACTTTTTAATAAAATATTGTTAGATATATGCTTCTGGAAAATTTATTTTAACAGTTATCCACCAACATGTAAATCTGAGGGTTATATTTAAAGTACTGTATGGAAAAGGGCGTATGGTTAAATCAGATTAAAGTTTTAACTGCACCATTTTAAGTACATATTGTACACTTGAAATAGGTAATAACTCATGAGATGCATTTTGGCTGAGCACAGACATATCTCTCAATGAAAAAGCACAGCTCTGCAGGATTTATAGTTATGACATATTAGTGATGTTAGAGGAACTAAACTAGACTGGATTAAAGCATCTTATTATAAACCCTCCAGCTCTTGTCACAAGTCTTACAATTGTTTTCATTTCAAATTATTTTTTAATTACACTGCTGGGTAATTTATGGTAAGCAGCCTTGTTAAAGAATGACTGCAGTGAGTTTTCATTTTTTAAGACCTTACACGTATGACTTTCATGGCATCTAGATTAGACAGAAGTTTACAGCTTGATCATTATTACACAATATATTAATTTTATGTTAATGTTAATATTTTTGGATGTTAGTGCGGTTTCAATGTTTTTAATTTTCCATAACATTCTCAATTTAGTGAAGTACAAACTTTTTTCCTCATCTTCAAACCATTCAGATATATCAGCCATAGTGCCTATTGAAGATAAGGAATTAGGAATTTAAAAATATTTGCTATTTTTTGCTTTACATGTACATTCAACGTGTTCATTGGTATCAGCATGTGACACATTCTGCTTCTGTCGGGTTGCGGGGGTCTGAATGTCATTTCAAAAAAGATATTTGTGGTGACCCTTGTGAAATTCTTTCCACCCCGGCAAAAATTGCTAATTGAAAAAATACAGGTGTTCTTTTTAATATGCTAACCGTGGATTGTCAGGAATTCACACACATGCCACCCTTATATAAGAATGGTATTAATGCTGAAGAATCAGAACATTATCGCAAATTCATTTGTTGATCAAACCATACATTTGTATAACTTGTTAAATCTAATTCAGGGTTCTAATTGCCTTAGGACCTGGAGGCTGGGCCATCAATAATGCATACAAAAACTGACCTCTTTGTTGATTAAGGGCTATACACATGACTGTTATGCTGTACTTTGCTTATCTGTTATGCCATTTGAATTTCTAATTACCTTTGCAAAAATAAGCATTTAGAAAATAAAATCTATTTATTAAAACATACAGACATTACAGAAAATACTAAAGAGGGGGATTGTCAACAGGATGCGGACAAGCACATTGGTTAAAAACTGAATAAACATTTGCAGAAAAGCCACTGCACAGTCAAAGAAAATCCCTAAACTGCTGTATCATTGAGATAAGGTTCTTTAAAAAATAAAATACTGCAATGACTTACTGAACACATATGGGCCTATAGGAAGAGTATTATAGCTGGAAATATGGTATCAGAATTTAACTACTGAGGTTGCTGCACAGTGCTCAGTTCAAATGCTGCTGTCTATAAGCAAGTTAAAGTATGTAAAACGTGCATAACTTACTGTCAAGCTGTGGACATTATAGGACATGTTTTGGGAGGAAGTATAAGATAATGGATTACCATTTATCAAAAAATAAACAAAATGATAGCAAAGTGCTAGATTTAAACAAGCATAATTATTTTTACATACTTCCTGTGTCTGCTACAAGAACTTTGTTCGTTTATCATGCCAAACTATAAATAATAAATATATTTTGGTGCCATTAGTTAGCTGAGTTTCAGTTTGCAATTTTATATAACGGTGTCACTGATCATTATTGTTCAAATTAAAAGATCTTATGAATTACTGTCAAATGAGGACTGATAATTATGTGGAGCCTCTGTTTTTAAATCCCTTCCAATTTGATCTTCGGTAAAGCCTCTGCAGTTACACATCAGAATGCACCAATTGGACTAGGCAGTCTCATGGTCTGGAATCCCTACAGATTTTATTTTTTTCTCTCCAGCCGTCTGGAGTTTTTTTTTTTTTTTTTCTGTCCCCCCGGCCATTTGACCTTACTCTTATTCTATGTTAATTAATGTTGACTTATTTTGTTTTCTTATTGTGT